>NC_069135.1:41597445-41862664 GCF_026914265.1 Mya arenaria
CTGATGATTTCATACTAGATGTGCTGCAAACCTATTGTGTTAATTTGTTTTGTTTTTTTAACATTCCATTATTTCGATGTTGGTTTGTGTTGTGTTTTTTTTTTCACTGGTAAGGCTCTGACGATTAAATAGCAATCATACCTAGCAGCTAAGTATTCAGAGGGAGTAGTATACCGCTTTCTCAGCATATTCGTTGCTCGGCGATTGGCAACTCTCAAATAACATTTAATGGACAATTTGCGGTATTTATATAGATTGGTCGGATCTGATCATAGATATACCGTGACAGAACCGTTGATATTTTACCGACATTTCGTCCGAGCCTTGCCCATTATTTCCCAAACATAAGATAAAGATAATAAAAATGAAATAAATATTGAAAGGGCTATGCTTTTCTTGAATCTAATGATGGGTAATAGAATATCCACTACGTGCTCCCCCTTGTTGCTGCTCTGCCTCTGATCTTAAGTATACCAAGAAAGAATATATTTATATCCTAAAAGGGTTATTTATTATGCGGTTGATCAGGAATGTCGTATTCGACTCTCAAGGAGTTTTGCAGAAAATGATTTCAATCTGCTTACCCTTTGTGAAAACCGAATCTGCAACAAATCCACTCGATTCGAATACAACCTCCTGGTAGTTTTGGCAAGTTCTTGAAAAGGGGCAATAACTCTATCCAAAGATAATGACATAAAGGCGCTTACATGCAACACCTTAACTTAGGTATGACGCCGACGCTAGAGTAAGTGGTATAGCAAAATTAAAAACCCTTTCATGAGTAACTGAGGGTGTGTGGGCTTATTTATACTCACTCTCGGGCCTTGCCCATTCGGCGAGTGCTTCGTAAAGATTGTTTGTCATTTTAGTTTGTTTGAGCATAGTGTACATACAGGATGTAACCCTGGTTAGAGCTACCTTGGTTCTTTAACGTGCACCAGTGTATATCACTGTCACACGGGAACCCCATTTAACGTCCCTCCCGGAAGACAATTAGTTTTTTTAGTGATTCGACGGAGAATCGAACCTGCGACCACGGATCCGGGATGAGTAACTGACTGGCACACTCACTCCTATATACCTCATACCCCTTCTCGTCCTCCCCCTAAACTCTTTTTGATGGTGATACTAGTATGTTCTGAATTTTCAGTAGTCAATATTATATATCTATATAACAATCGGTTTGACTTCAAACTTAAAATACACTGAAAGACATTTCACAACAGACTGGAAAATTGAAACTTCGATCGAAACATCAGTTCCCTCGAGGTTTTAGCTCGGACTCCGGTGTCCTCGAGCGATCGAAGTATTACTATATAAATTTATATCTTAAACTTGCCGTCATATTGGGTCTGCGTATTATTCACGACTTTTGGTACCACAGTTCATTGGCACCCCAACATTTGGAAGACATTATAAAACGTTAATGCTGCTGTTTTAGTTGTTAGGTTTATTACCAGTAATTGCAATGCTAACGTATTAAACCGGAACATGCGCGATGGGACGTTAGTTTCAGGGGTGCGTAATTTGTTTAGTTTAATGTGAACTTTATGCAAAATGTATTGCCGATATTCTTGATGGTTCTCAATGTGAAAAAAATGGCTTTAATTTGATTTATTGCTTTATGTGCATTATATTCTAGTAACTTAGCGATACTTATCCGTACCGATGGGTCAATACTTTTTCGCTTGACGCATGTTCAATTTGAGATATTTTGACCTATGTACTCCTAATTTGATTAGCCCTCTCAATAAAAGTCTAAAATTAATACTTTGATTGGTAAATTAGAAACGAAAGTAACGTTTATGTTTTGTTTGTAGTGTTTTTTTTATACAAATATAGTGCACAGTACTTTCTTCTTATTTCCTATCATCTAGATGTGTGCTTGTAGGTCTAGTCAGGTAATATATGAGGGCGTCACCCTTCTAAACACTGCCTAAGTTTAGGCTATGCGTACTGAATACGGCTTAAAATTGGATATACGTACTGTTAACTTAAGTGTTTGTTTTTCGCGTACTGTGTACCGACCCCCTTTGCGTACTGAATACTGCTCTATACGCCCCTGATATCACGTACCTAGAGGGGCGACACCCTCATATATATGTTCGCCTCTGTATTTTTGCGGACTGTTATTTGTACAATTCACTTGCCAAAGTTTTGTACATTTTTATTGACGCTCTACGCTCTGATAAAATGAAATTTCATTGCACGGGCTACTAACTTTAATAATGATTTGTACTGCGTGTTTCTAGCCCCCAAAATATCAAAATAAAGCAAAATATAATATCCCGATAACACTAAACAAAGACCTTAAAACCGCACTACGTCCTGGCAACTTCGACATAACACAGCAAAAAAGCGGTCAAATTCTTCAAAAATGCTTTACTCAAGTTCAACGTATTAACAATTGAACGAGGTCTTTTTAAAAGTGGCACGAACGTACCATAGTCGTAGTAAAAGCGTATAGAGATCGTGGTGAGAACTCCATTGCCGTAGCAAGAATGCAATGACAACCTATAGGAAACGCGATGAGAACGCCATTCAATATTTCCCGTCCAGTTCCACTCTTGCGTTACGTCAATTAAGCTCCTACAAGGTTTTAGTTACGTTTTTATTAAGTTCTGACTACGTCCTCAACGTTATTTGTTCAAAGTCCGCTCACGTTCTTCACGCCCATAAAGACTGTACCACGTTATTATCGGTGGCTACTGTGATGCTACTACGTTGACGAAGTTGTGACTGCGTCCTGTCAGATTTTTGAGGACGTAGTGGGAACGTGGCCTAGTGTGATAGGGCTATTACAAAGAAACATTAGCTCAAAGAGCTATTTTCAGACATGAATAACGAACAAACATAACATATCAAAACATAACAATGAGTTGTGACCTGGAAATAAAAGCATATAGTTTTTAATAGGTTAACATTATTGGAACAAGTATTTACAAAACTCGTTCCTTAGTATATATATATTCATGCATACGATTACAAAAAGCAAGACAGATTAGAGCATTGAAAAGAGTGATAACATCAACAAGTTATTGGAAAACAATTACAAAAAGTTATACACATTATTACATAGCAAGAACTATTTGTAACTTTAACTATAGCTCATGGATATGCGTTAAATCGTTTGTCTAAACCAGCTGTCTGGGCTGTCTGTCATTCGGAACTCTTCGGTCATTTGTTATCAAAAACAACATCGGATGTATGCCAGAATATCAGTAGAAGTAGTTTGTAAAATTTGTAAAATTTTGAATTATATCATTAATTAAATATACTGTTTTAGCTTGTATCGGATGTTCTATGTTTTAACTGAGTACCAGTGAAGTGTATTATTGCAAGTATTATTGCAAACATAATTAAGATATCCAAGCGTTAGCTAGGTCATGAAGTTTAAATGCTAAATTAAATTACTATGCAATCTATTTGCTGTGGACTTAAAGTGTACCGATTTCTGACATTGTAAACTGTCCATATATATCCGAGGTTGTTTTCAATGCCAGCAGGTGGGAGAAGGTCAATGCCAAGGAGGTCACATCACTGTTTGTGGTTGATGCTCACAGCAGGTGGGAGATGGTCAATGCCAAGGAGGTCACATCACTGTTTGTGGTTGATGCTCACAGCAGGTGGGAGATGGTCAATGCCAAGGAGGTCACATCACTGTTTGTGGTTGATGCTCACAGCAGGTGGGAGATGGTCAATGCCAAGGAGGTCACATCACTGCTTGTGGTTGATGCTCACAACAAGAGGGAGATTGTCAATGCCAAGGAGGTCACGTCACTGCTTGTGGTTCTTGCTCATAGCAGGTGCAGGTTGGAGATGGTCAATGCCAATGAGGTCATATCACTATTTGTGGTTGATGCTCACAGCAGGTGGGCGATGGTTAATGCCAGGAGGTCACATCTCTGCTTTTGGTTGATGCTTACAGCAGGCAGGAGAGGGTCAATTGCCAAGTAGGGCACATCACTGCTTGTGGTTGATGCTTACAGCAGGCAGGAGAGGATCAATTACCAAGCAGGCCACATCACTGCTTGTGGTTGATGCTTACAGCAAGTCCGCTCAGAAAACGATGTTTATCTTTTTCATGGACCGGAAGGGGATGCTGCTTTTCCACGCAGTCCAACATGGACAAACCGTCAATGCTAGTTATTACCAAGGCTGTCAGACTTTTCAACCCCAAGACTTTTCAACCCCTTTGTCATTTGTGAAATCAAAGACTTTTCAACCCCTAAAAGTGCTAAGACTTTTCAACCCCACCTTAAACAAAGACTTTTCAACCCCTAATAAACGAAGACTTTTCAACCCCTTAATTTCTCACCTTTTTAAGAAAATAACTACAACAGTAAACAATTTATTTTGAAATTTCTTTTAAAAATCAAGAATATATTAAGACTAAAAATATAACAAACAAAAAATATGTAATACATACAAAATATACATACTTAAAACACATGATAATACAATAAATCATTAAATATTTACATTGAAATAAGTAAAAAAAAATGCTCGACTGTCCATTTAGTCATTTAGCCATAAATCTTCCTTATCTCCCTGAGGAAATCCTCACACAATATATTATGTGCATGGTACTGCTCCATCAATTAATTGAAACAGCGTTTGTTTTTCCAATAAAAAAGACAATAAAATGAGTTGAACTTTATATAAAATTCTTCAAAATATTTCAAAATATCATGATTTAGCAGACAATGTTTAAGAAATACAAAAGTATACATTGAGTTCAAAGATGTTAAAAATGTATTATAGATTGAGTTCCAAATGCTTTCAAATTACATAAGTGTAACATAAGATTTTATTAACGTTTTTTATTTCTCAGTTTAAAAAAATAAGGACATTCTATTATGAAGTGGTATATATGTAAAAAAAATGCTATAAGCATTGTATTGTCTTTTCATATATGCAATTAAAGAATGGAATGAAGGTCGCACATTCATTAATGAGCAACATGTGTGACATGGTCATAAATTCCTAAGGGATTAAGGGGCTTCATAACACCTTTAATTGAGGTTATAGTAACTTGAAAGTGACAGTTAATTAAGGTTCTAATATCATGGCCACCATTCCAAACTATGGCCAGCTTGATACATTTTGTGTATAATTTTCAGGATTTAAAATCAAACAAAAAATATATTTTATTTATTTATACCCGCAAACTCTGAATTTTTAGATAATACATTATCAAGAATTAAAATCAAACTGTACTGAAATAGCAATATGGTACTACAAGAAAACTAATATACAAAGGAAAGGGTAAAACTAAAAGCGACCCTAACAGCTATAGACCTGTCTCGTTACTTCCGTGTACCTGTAAAATATTTGAACGGATACTGCTGACAAGAATTAACAACCATGTGACCACCTCTAATTTACCATTCCCGTCGGCACAGCAACAAGGCTTCCAGAAAGGACTTAGCTGCATTATAACTGCATTCAACCTCCAGGAAACAGTTTATACACAGATTGAGAGTGGCAGTAATGCATACACCGCTTGTCTCGACTAGAAAGCTGCGTTCGATTCGGTGTGGCACGGTGGTCTATTTTACAAACTTGGACAGTTGGGAATATGTGGAAAACTCTTGCGCTTAATAATACAATCATACAGCAGTCTTAAATGCGTAGTTCGCACAAACGGGAGTACATCAAAGGCCATTAACATATTTCGACACGATCAGATATGTGTGAAGCAATGGTTGGACTGCAAAAGCTTACCTGCGATGTGATTATTAGGAAACTTGTGTTTTTACACAAGATATTAAGCCTTGATTGTAAAAGTACATGTCGAAATATTTTTATACGCAGATATTTGTCATTCATATCTTGTAACACTACCATTAAGTATGGTTTTATTCCAGATATTTGTAACACACTCTGTCAATACGATCTTCATTCTGTTATTAACAATGTTTTAGTAGATCCGACAACATTGCCGAGTAAGTATGTATGGAAAAGAACTGTCAAGCAATTAGTGTATAGATACGAGACTGAAATGTGGAGATACAGAATTATGACAGACTCTGACTTTGCTCGCTTCAGAATTTTACAACCAACTATCTCTCCGTCAATTGTGTACATGACGTGTTGTCGTGCTGCTCAGAGAAACATTATGCACGAGGTTGCAAAACAATGGTGTCGCAGCTGTCGACTTGACTCTCTAACACTTTGTCAAATCTGTAATGTCCAAACCACGGACAAAATTGTTCACCTAGTCAGCGAATGTGCAGCAACAACTGAATTGCGAACTAAATATGTGTGTGTTATTTCTTACTTCGGCATTGAGTTTGTATCAGAAGTACTTCAACTGGACGAATCCATGTTTACTATGAAACTGATGGGTGCACCTTTAGCGCCACTGCTTGACGATAATGATAATAAGGACTTTCTCCTGATATCGTTCCAATTTATTAGTGACTGTCTGTCATGTGTGTAAATTGTTACGAACATATTGTATTGCTGTATGATGACGATGCCCACTAATTGGGATTATGTATGGTCACACGTTATTTGTAATAGTTATTATTATTATTACTTATTTGTAATTACACATTGCTGATATGTTTCTTTGAAATGCTTTAGAAATTAGATATATATATTTGTACATATGTATGCATATCTCCTTTTAGAAGGAAATAAAGATTTTGATTTGATTTGATTTGATTCAAATTTGTTATTTAAAGAACACAATTATGGTAATAACATTGTACATAATATATGTGAATTCGCTGAGATATGTAATATCCTTCAGAATAATACAGCAATTGCATGTTCGGGATAACCTGAGGCATCAAAACCTTACTTTACCGTACCATTGTTAATATTCGGAATATTATTTTGAAAAAACCTAACCATCAAGTGCTTAGTAAATCAAGGCAAAGCCTTTGTAAATTATATCCAATACTTTGGAGAAAAGTGTAACAAATAAGCCAAACAGATCTCTAATTGTATTTCAATAACAATTGGTTAAGTTTCTTGCAAAAACAATGAAAAAGACAACACCTGACTGACAAAAATAATAGTGCTTGAAAAGTCTTTGGTATAGGGGTTGAAAAGTCTTCAATATGGCTATCAAAATATTTCAACTAGGGGTTGAAAAGTCTTTGATTTAGGGGTTGAAAAGTCCAAACAGGTACGGTTGAAAAGTCTTTAAAATAGGGGTTGAAAAGTCTAAGGGTTGAAAAGTCTTCGTTTTGAGAAGGGGTTGAAAAGTCTTGGGGTTGAAAAGTCCTGCTCCCATTACCAAAAGGTAAAGATAATGTACTCGTAATAAAATGTCAATGATAAACATATAATATTAAATTATTTATTTTGTTTTTTATATCAGTTCAAGCTTAGTTAACATTGAACAATAAAACTATATTATTTTCACTGTTTCAATAACTATTCGTTCAAATCGCGATTTCAGGTTATCCGCCGGGATCAGGTCCATGCGTTCCAGAAGAAGAGGCCAGGAACGGACATAGAGTCCATGAGTCTACACTAGGACTATGCCCCACCCGATCGTGCACACGAGACTCTTATGAATATTGATTTCATTGGACTGGAACGGATTATTCACAGTCCATATAGTCCAGATCTTGCCCAAATGGACTTTGCTGTCTTTCCCCGCTTGAAGAGTGAGCTGAAGGGAAAACGATTTGAAGACATCAATGACATTCAGACACAGGTGCGCTCATTTGTTAAAAAATGTTCCAGTGACTAGTACAGAGATATTTATGACACTTGGATAAAGCGACAGCGGAAATATATAGCACATAATGGTGAATATTTTGAAAAATATTGACGCTTTTTAGATGTTGACGTCATAACGTCGTACAAAGTGCTCCGTACAGTTGCTTATATGCTATGTTCAATATAATATACACTTGTTGTTTGTCAATATTTCTGTGTGTTTTTTTTGTATGCAGATAGCACCAACATAGTACTATTGAGAAACAGTGTTTTTCTTTTTTTCTTTCAAAAGATGCGTTTGAAAATACAGAATTCCACGAACTTTACGGATGACCCTCGCTGTCATTAACAACGTGTGTTTATAACAAATATTCATCAATATGTGATTTCCCTTTACAGACCGATGATATTGCATTACATCCGAAACTCTACTAGACTCTACTAGACTCTGTTGCCGTCTCGTCTATCGCATGCTGTGATTATACTGGTGTTGTTTCTTGTGACAAATCTTGCGATATGTTTTGCAAGATAATAGTTACAGTCAAATACATTGAATTATGTTTTGGTCTATGTGTTTCCTTTAAATAATTGTTATTTGTTGGTATAGAGGATATTATTATCATTATTGGTTATCGTCATATTTGATTTTAACAATG
The DNA here is from genome assembly GCF_026914265.1 of Mya arenaria. Classification (NCBI taxonomy): domain Eukaryota; kingdom Metazoa; phylum Mollusca; class Bivalvia; order Myida; family Myidae; genus Mya; species Mya arenaria. The sequence continues at coordinate 41,605,785 of NC_069135.1, forward strand.
AACAGAGACACAAACATATTAACACCACTTCTTAAATCATACGTTTCACTTTTTGTTTTATTACTGAATTGTACATGAAATGACACGTGCCTGGTAAACTTTGATTATGTGATTTATGTGAATTATTTTCCAATCGGCGTGTTATATTAATAATATCTGTCATGTGTTCCCGTTCCGGATAGAAAAATCCGACCCGAGGGCACCTGCGTTGCCAGGTAACGAGGCTTGCCGAGTTACCGGCTACGCAGCGTGCCCGAGGGTCGGATTTTTTTTATCTGGAACGGACACACATGATAGATATTTTTTCTAGCATACCTTAAATTACATTTTTTTGTGAAGAAAATACATAAGAAAGCGCGTTTTTGTACATTTCACCAAAAAGCGCGTTCGATGATGTTTACTGACGTCATGACGCGCAGTAATTTGTATTCACTGCATACGTCAATAAGTTCCTTCGCTATCACGTCTTTTAAGGGTTAATTTGTATTGTTTTTAAGGAATATTTTTGTAAAGTTAATGTTAATGGAACTCATCTATTGAAATCTCATAACTATGGTTACATTAAGTGTTTAATAAAAGAAATTGAAAGTATTACGTCACAGCGCGTGACATGGGGGGATGCCAGATGGAGTTTTCCAGCACGGCTGAAATCACCGGAAATACCTATTCGGTGTGCTAGAAAAAGGAATATGAACATACTGCAAAATATGTAGCATACAGTATACTTAAATATAGAAATGACGCCATGTTTTAATACTTGCTTTTAATGATAAAACGCTCCAAAGTTTATTTTCATTTTAGCGCCCATGTGTGTCTTGTTTGAACCTCATTGGAAAATATTTACTGTTTAAAACTACGATGCTGAAACTAAATATAATCATTCAAAAGAAACCGACTGAGAATACCAAACATAGAACTGTTTCATGAGATACAAGATGAAATTGTACATCGAGTAAACAACTCCTGTAGTATGTGAATATATAAGTATATCCATGTCAAGGTCCTTTTGAATGATTTGTTTTGTATGATGATGATGAAGTAATCTATCAGTTTATTCGGGTTTCATGGAAAAAAAGGCGAAACGTTGTACAGCAATCTTCTGGCGTGAGACCACATCTATTTTTACGATATGTTTCATACAGAGACTAACCTGACTTTTCACTTAAAAACAGTTCCAATCGAAAAACAAGAAACTGGCTGTTGTAGAACAATCAAAGACAAAAAATTAACAACAAGAAAACATAGGGTTGACCAATGCGTTGTCTCACAAAATTGAGTAGTAATACATAACCCTGAGGTCAAAACGGAATAAGGATACAAACAACCAATTTACATAGTTCCACAGGCAATGATTTTCCAATTTTCACACTGAAAACTATCAGTTTTTGAAATACAGTGTCAAATTATGTTAAGCTCTATGCAAAAAGGCCAACTTTTTCTTCTCTTTCATTCAACTTTAATAAAATATTGATACTTGAACATGAGCATTCTTTTTTTCTGTGTTCCATTCCGGATCAACGGGGGACAGATAACTGTGGTCTTGAGCCTTCTAGCGGGAAGGTTTGATTACGGCCGTTTGAAATGTAAAATGTGATTATCTGGATTTCGAATTAAATCACCGTATTTTGTTTCAGCCGATGAAATAACGCATTACAACTATTTTGGGCTTATAATACAATTTATGTCACCCTTTTTTAGCACGAAGCAACACGTGCTACTTATCGTCACCTTAGTGCAATAACTCAATAACTGCATATAGAAATAGAAGCAGATATTGAGTTCTTGCACTCAGGCTACGTTATGTTTTTGCGTTGATCGGTCGCCCGAAAGAGCGATAAATTGGGGACTATGAAATGTTTATCCTGCAAAATCGACAATTGAATGAAGTTAGTTGCGTTTCTGTCGCTTAAACCGATACAAAAGATTGTGACTGAAACCAACCAACAGTGATTTGTCTTTGACCGAGACATTATAGCTGAAACGCTTATTTAAGACTTAACAGGGAAGAGATTAAAGGCAAGGACAGTATTTGTTATAAATAAAATGTACAATTTTAACTGTTTTGACAGGTCAGCTTAGTATATAACTGAAAAATAAAACGATACTTATATAAACAAATGATTTGATATTTAAAAAATGATGCACATGTTGAAAAAACACATAACTTACCGTTTATTAGAATTATGGTTATCCTGTTTTTCAATCGTTTTCAGAACGCTGAAACATTTTACTTTCGTTCAAAACTTTACAGACGAAATCAACTGCTCGAACAAAATTTCGATCATCTATTTAATACACATTAAAATGTATGACTGTGCAATGAACTTTCTGGTAAATTCACAGAACAACGTTATTTGGTCAGTGTATGCATGCCCTGTTCAATTAAAAAACAATCATGCATTAAGTCTTTTAATTGGAAACATACCTTTATCAATAAATCTTTATTGATGAATGTTGAGGAATTGTTAAGCACTGAAACACGAGTAATAATAAACTTTGAAACCTATTCTTCTAGAACTTTTTCGCCACGCCCCGGCGTATGAACGACAGTCTAGGTCAACGGCGATTAAAACTTTACGTGAGGGGAGCCCACGTGTAGCCGGGTTGAAAAGGAGTATTCAAAAAAGGGGCTTCGACACCCATGGAAATATTTTGAGCACTCTCGTGAAGTGAAATACGATTCGAAATCAACAAGTATCCTCTATTTATTTATTAGCCATCTTGTATTTAATTTGTATGAATAATCGGAATGCACAAAATGCGTCTAAAGTATGAAAACAGCAACAACATAGTTTAACCATAGGCTCTCATTGACATACACCTAGTCCAGTGAGATACTTAGAAACGGAAGCCTCATTGTTAAACCATTTTAACCATTGGCTATCATTGACAGATATATAGTCTTGTGAGATACTATCAAGCTTCACTATCATTGTCTATAAAATGTTTAATCATTGGCTCTCATGTGCAGACACCAAGTTTAAGGTACTTTAAAAACGGCGGTCTCATATTATTTAACCATTGTTTATCAATTTGCTATAGTGTGCAGAGATCTTTTCTTGGCGGATCCTGTTAAACGGCAAGGTTTAATCAATGATCCTTATGACCAGACACCTAGTCGTGTGATGTCCTAGGGAACTGCAGCCTCATAGTTTAATCCCTGCTTAATAAAGTGTGGCCCTTATGAGCAAGCAGACTGTCAGACAATTAGTTTAAGATATTGTACAGCGGCAACCTCATTGTTTAATCATTGTTTAGCAAAATGTAGTCCATCAGTCAGGAGCCTACTTTAATATACAGTGCAAAGGCAGTTTTTTTTAACTATTATTTAAACGAAATTGTGGCCACCAAGCGAAAACATCTCATTTAGGATAATATGGAACGGCAGCCTCATTGTTTAAAATATTTGGCCCTCAATGGTAGACATGTATTTTAAAATCCTGTAAAACGATAGCCTACAATCTTACTGTTCTGTGTTTTGTAATATGCCAATGCGCGTATCGAAAACAATAGTGAACTGATGCTTTTTTATGTTGGTTAACAAGAAAGATACCTCACTCTACAGTTCACAAAAAAACAACGTTTCTGCAAACATGAGAGGTATCATTATATACTGTTATGGAATTATTTGGACAACCTTGCTATCAATAATTTAATGGAGGCTACTGGGAAAATCTATAAAACTACACGCTCATGCAGTTTTTGCAATAAGAATGGTAACTGCTTTTTTCGGTAGATACTTAGCATGCGCAATAAGGCCGCTCGACGTTTATATTTTCTTGTCCGCTCTCTTAGTTGTACTCTGTGAAGCAGATTCTGCTTATCAAGCAAAATAGACAAAAACGCCAATCCAGTATCTCTGCAGATACACGCTGATTGCATATACGTATAACTTCAAGACCTCTTCGACACAAGTATTGTCTTACTAAATTGGCACTCTTTAGCAAGTCATACGTTTATTTCTCATTTTGTACGTATTTATGATTGAAATTTATTTGAAGTACAGAGAACACTTTCCATCTAAAGTTTAGGAGAAAGCGTGGTGTTAATGTGATTAAATAGGAAATGATGTCATGAACATTTAAATATTGTGACGTTATATCCGGTAAGATGACGTCACAATCTTTAAATGCTCATGACGTCATTTCCTATTAAAAAGAAAGCAAGTTTTGTTAAAAGAACAGTGTTCATTTTTGTATTCGTACCGGAAATCTTAGTATGCATTCTACTTATAAACATAATTAAAATGATCGGATGTATCTGTGGTTTAAATTAGTGAGGGTACTACATTTCATTTCTGCAATATTTACACCTCAACTTCCATTCCTTAAATGAACTGCCATTACATAATTGCGTTTATCAATCGATGAACGCAACATCTTCGGATATGTTCGGATCGCAATTCATAGCATAACAATATAGATTAAAACTATTGATCTTGTTATTGTTTGTATTGTATCAGCAGGTCCCGTAAAATATAAATCAACATTATAGAAAGTGTTAATTTATTATATTCTAAATGTATTTTGCCATAAAGGTTTCAATTTTACGTTTAAAAGTGATTTCAAGTGGTTGAACTTTTCCCGTGTTCTTGTGACGTCATTTGAAAAAAATGTTTTCGGTTACAGTCGGGTCGTTCTATTTACAGAATGGGTAAGAAAGGATTACTGAAAAACTTTTCTTAAATGAAATGAAGTATTTTTAAAACAATTATTGAATGAAATAATGCATTATTTGTGTACTTATTAAACATATTTTATTCAACATATACAAACAAACTACACAGAAAACACACACACACACACGCACTCACGCACGCACGCACGCACGCACGCACACACACACACACAAGTTGTCGATAATATTGAAATAGATTGGAACGAAAGCATAGCTTATAGAGTTCTTCTCCATTAAAATTAAATTACTCATTTACCAGAAAAATGTGTATGATTGACGATTAGACGATATATATCTGTTATGCGAGAAAAGTTGTTTCTATTAAATGCTAAAAAATAGGAATAAGTTTTTTTTGTTTAGATATGCGTTCAATAGTTGGGTGGGTGGGTGGGTAGGTGGGTAGGTAGGTAGGTAGATAGATAGAGATAGGTAGGTAGGTAGATAGATAGATAGGTTTTTTAATTTTATAGAAGAGACATAGTTTGTGATTAATGCGTCTTTCTGATAGAGTAGGCCAACATAGCTCCGTATGGAGAACATCAATCGAAATTAACTTAGTAGACCCAAAAACTATTCTACCGGCTTCATTTTGTATCTTTTGCAGTTCGTTTTTTTTCGTAGTCCATACAATTATCCCAGACGATATCCGCATATTCAAGAATCGGACGGATGTAGGAAAAATAAATAGTGTCTGGACATTTTCTGTCCAGACGGAACTTAAGCCTTCGCATGATGCATACTCTTTTAAGGGCTTTACTTCTGATGTACTCGAAGTGTTCATGCCATGTACAGTCACTGGAAAGAACCAAACCAAGATGTTTATGCGAATTGATTTCTGAGATGTGTTGACCATACATAGACAAATCTGGATAAATACGCGGTAGGCGTTTTCTGGAGAACAGGATTAACTTAGTTTTTGCAGGATTAAAGGTGACTAGCCATTTATCAGCCCATGTACTGATGCTGTCAATATCTCTCTGGATTTTTTCAGTGGCCCTTATGGGCTCGTCAACGAGAATATAAAGACTAGTATCGTCTGCAAATAGCCTAACATTACGTCCAATGTTGACAACAATGTCATTTATAAATATCAAAAATAAGAGGGGACCTAGAATAGAACCTTGGGGGTACACCAGCCTTAAGAAAGACCCAACTAGATATGGAGCCAGGGAGAACTACACGTTGCCTACGTTTGCTAAGATAGTCACTAAACCACGAAAGTAAGTTGCCATAGACACCAGTTTCTTGTAGCTTCACAATCAAGCCCTTGTGCCAAACTTTATCAAATGCCTTACTGATATCAAAGAATACTGCTCTAACCTCAAGGCCATCATCTAATGCCTTACAAAATGTGTTATAAAGGTATGCAAACTGATTAACAGTAGAATCGCCTGGCCGAAAGTCTGACTGGAATGGGGTAAAAAAGTTTATGTCACGAAGGAAGTAAAAGAAGTGTTTATATATTGCCCTTTCAAACACCTTTTCCATTGTATTAAGTAGGGAGATGGGACGATAGTTAACAGGAAGTATGGAATCACCCTTTTTGAAAACTGCACACACATTAGCATCTTTCCACGGTTTTGGAAATCTACCGATTGAGAGAGACATAATAAATAAGGAGCACAACGGGCGAGCTAACGAGTGAGAACATTCTTTTAGGATTCGATTGCTTATGCCATCTGGTCCTGAAGCTTTATTAACAGGCAATGATGATATAATGTCAGTTATCTCATTTGGTAACACTGTGATATTGTCAATTTTGCGGTTACTGTTATGATTACTAGCTGGCGGAACAATGTGGCCAATATCATCTAATAAAGATTGATTTTTAAAGTGGGTATTGAGAATTTCAGCTTTACTAGCGTCATCTAGCCTGAGTTCGCCATCAGAGGGATCTTGGATTGCATTAATGTTTGGCTTGGTTGAGGATTAACAAAAGACTTCAGAACTGTCCACCACCCTTTAGACTGAGAAGACCCTGAGCAAATTTGTTCTGAGAGATTAGAATAATATGTTTCTTTTGCGTCACAAATAGCCAAAGTTGTTTCGTTCCGAAGTTTACGAATTTTACCCCATAGTTGGGTTGAGTTTGTATTTTTAGCCTTACTATAGTAACGTTTACGTTTGCGAATAAGATTTTTTGCATGTAAAGTCATCCAGGGTACGTCATCTGGTCGAATAACGACTGTTTTAGTTGGGATACATCTTTTTGCGTTAGTCAAAATGGCATTGGAAATATTGTCAGTGATTGATATTCAAATTAGAAAGAGAGTTCCAATCAGTTCCCTCGAGAAGATCACACAACTCATCATAATTACCCCTATCGTAATACCATACTTCTCTCGAGAAAGAGGTAGACTTATATTTTGCAAACTTAAGAATGCCAAAAATTGGGCAATGGTAGCGAATGTTTGATGGAAGAAAAGGATCTCCGACACCCGATGTTATTAAACTATTATAGCTAGCAATGAAAATCAGATCTAGTGTTGATGAGGTACTTTCAGTAAAGTGAGTTGGCTCTGTTATCACCTGCGATGGACCATATAGTGAACATAAAGTTTGAACACGTCTAAAGTAACTTATATTGCTGGTGTTGTAGTTAAAGTCACCAGTGATGATTATATCACTTATTCCTGTATCAAAGGCAAGTCCCACCGAATCCTCTATAGAATCGCAAAATGCAGCAGAGAATGAATAGAATCTTTGACGAAGACACAAACACCACCATGACTGTCTCCTTGTCTATCGCGTCTCTCAACCGTGTGATAACCATAAAAGGATATATCTTCGCAGGAAATTGAATCATTAAGCCATGTTTCAGTAAAAGCTATTATATCAAACCCACTCAGTTCCGAGAAGTGTATATCTAATTTGCTTTGTAGGCTTTGTATATTGTTATGGATGAATGAAACACGATGTTGTGATAAGAAAAGTTTGGATAACTCTGAGCGTGACTCTGATGTTAGTCAATCTGAATCAGGGCCAGGATTGGGGTGAATATCACCAGATAATAAGATAAGCTCAACAATCCAACATTCAACTCCAATTGAAGCAAATATTGAAAAGACGAGCACAAACCATAACCCATTTCAGCGGCGTTTAATTTCGTTAGAACGGATTGTTTTACCAGTGATTGGTATTGGGTGCGGAGCATGGTATGATTTAAGAGAAATCACAGCTAACACACTGCACATGATTGGAATTGAAAATATAAAAATGATATTGTTTTTCCAACTTCCCCTGAGATTAAATTGTGTCAAACCAGCGGCCGGGGTCATATTACAAGATGTTTTCATGAAATAGAGTGTATAAGAAACAAGAACAAAATGTCCCCCGGTAACTTGCGATTGACGACAATAAATGTCACTGGTATGTACCCACAAACTTTCATGAAGCGAATAGCATGCAAATTTGAGAACAATAAGAATAGAAAGAAGAAAGAAGAAATCTTGATTAGGATATGAAACATGATATTGTTTTCAAAACAATGTCAAGAGAGAATATGTAGGAAATGGAGATGGAGGGTTATAATAAAATCAATTTCAATATGTGGTGAAGTAATACAATCAGGTATTAAATTGCCTTTTCAAAATATTCAAACATTATTATTAAATCATAATTTCGGTAGAACTATGCAACTATCCATAAAATCAATTAATCCAATTAAAATACAAACAGGTATTGCTAATCATATTACACACTATTTTAACTTTAAAGTATTTTAACTATTACCCAAGCATTCTATGCCTAAATTTAAAATTGATATAGGCATAGCCTAATATAATTATCTTCTGTAGTCCGTTGAACTATAAAGTTGAGTACACAACTCGATTAAGCAAATAACTAATGCAATAATCTTAATAAATATTAAACAGCACTAATATATATTTTTGTAAACTTTTAAGACTGGTAATTATTATACAAGCAATGAAAATAATAAATTAACAATGATATTTATTAACGCATCAATATTATCAAATGTATGCAGTGATGACAAAACACTTTTTATATATAAATTAAACGAATAATAATGCAGTCAGCTATCGTTATATTAAATAGTAAGTACTACTGGTGTAAACTTTTAACTTCAAAAAGAAATAACTTTTACACAAGCAATGAATGTACATTATTACCATTAAGTTGGCTTAACTTCAACTAAATTGATCATATGCATACCGACTTTTCTATCATGAGAACAATTATGTTTCGAATCAGAAATAGAGGTACAAGATAGGAAAAACCTGCAAAAAGCCAAACAATTAGCCAGTTGAATATCAGTATAATTAGTGAACAATAAGTTATCTTTTAGCTATAGGTAACACAATAATTATTTCTTAATTCAAATTAAAAGAAGAAAAAACTTTTTAAGAAACGTAATGATCTGGATTGCAGTAGTCAAACAATCACAAAATATAATAACCTGTGATTATCAGTTTTAAAAGGACAGTCAATGGGGGAATAAGTGCGGTATAAAATACAGTAAATGGTGAATAAACACAGATGTGGTATTAATAAAGGACAAGGATAAATAGCTTTAATTCCTAGGTAATAGATTGACAGGTGTAAAAATATCAATATAGTTTTAGGTGAGAGTAATCTACACTGATCAACAAAGATTGCGTTCCACGAAAGTTTACTGGACATTTCTATTAAGCACATATGCGTATGACCTCTGAGAAGTCGGCGATGTCCGTGGTACTGTTACCGACTGGAAGTTGTCAAGTTCGAGTGATCTCTGATCAAGATGACTCCATCAGAGGTCCAGGCACTGTTTATATTGCATTTTCGCACTAAAGATCGGGCAAGGTAGAACACGTCACTCCGCGCCTTGCAAAGGTCTTCATTTTCAAACACCTTCTTAATATTTGAGCAATGCTTGGCTTGTGAACGTACTGAGTACAGTTTCTGTCTCGCACGGAACGACGTAAATTTTACAGTGATATCACGTGGCTTGGCCGGATCATTGCGCCGTGGACGACCAACACGATGAGAACGGTCGATTTCATCTAGCGATACTGTACTTCCCAAGTCAGACACAAGTTTAGTAACGATATCGTTTGTACTTACGCCTTCCCGCTCCCAAATACCAGAGATTCGTAGGCTATTACGTCTACTGTATTGTTCGAGGTGTTCTAGGCGATCTTCAGATTTTTCAAGAACACTGATGCGAGCTTTAAGATGAGCATTGTCAGTCTTCAGCGAGTCAATCTCGTCTGATAATCTCAAATTTATTCCCTAGATGACTTTAGGGATCAGTGCATCGACAGCATTGATGATAGAGCTTTGAATCTCAACAGTGAATAGTGACTTTAGTTGTAGCGATATCGCCGTAACATCGTCTTTCGACAACTGTACGTTTGTTACACATGCAGTATCAGGATGCTTTTCGGTAATTGAAGACAATTCAATCGGGTCATCAGGTCTAGCTTTTTTGTTTTCAGCAGCCAAGTACTCATCAGATGGGGTGAGAGAAAGATCGCGCTTATTGCCTACTGGGGCTATAGGCGTTGAAATTGTTGGACATGATTTATCCATTTTCACAAAATTTCACAAAATGTCAAAAATTACCGAGATTGACTTTTAATGTTCAGCAGTGTAGAGACGAAATTTCAAAATACAATACCTCGCTAAAAATATTCATCAAAGTCGTCCATATGCGTTAAATTCCTACCACAATATTTAAGAACTGTACATTTACTTTAAAACATCATTATTGAAGATTTTCACTAACGCTAGAAATAACACGTCCGTCATCACCGATACGCCTGGCCTCATCAGTTATGAACGCAATTAGGCTGGTCAAAGTACGCGTGGAGTCGGACTCCACACACTTTGACCAGCCCAATTGGATTGATACCCCGATAATGACAACAACCCCGCAAATCATTCGTTAAATGAATGTAGCGTGTAAAATGACATTGCTTTGTGGTATTAGTCTCATCACAAGAACAGATATGTAGGTCGTTGTTCGATATATTTACTGAAAAAACATGTAATAAAAGTAATCAGACACTCAATCGTCATCATATAATATTCATTTTATTCAATTCATCCTAATTGGCAGACATCTAGTCTTGTAAGATCATGTGCAATGGCTGACTTATTGTCAAACTATTTGCCCTCATAGGTAGATATTTAGACTTGTTCTCAAAGCTTAAGCAAACATTTATTAAACGTGAGACACGCAACAAACACGGCAACACAAACACACAACACTAGCGTCAAAATATCAAGCCAATTCAATATTCAGTATACTCGTTAATATATAAGGCTATTCATTGGGTACTGACATGTTCAGTGTCTGGATCTCGGGGAAAAACATTGGCAATGTTTTACAAGAAGATCAATCAAATGAGATCGATATTTGCTATGATATATTTTAAGCTTTTACACAATGACATAGTTTCCGACGTTTTGAGGTGTAAAGGCCAGAGACATAACATTTCCGGAACATATGGGGAATAATAATACATGAACCAAAACTAAGTTTTATGAATAACTTCGCAACGCGGTAGTAACTTAAGTTTTAGCATTATATATTCCAAGAAGATTTATTGAAACAAAGCATATCATACACATAACATCGTAAGGGTTGAGGAGATGTGGTGATTTTTTTCAAAACGAAACGAATATTGCGGTATTTTGAAAGTTATAAAGTAAGATTTTATTATAAAGAAAAAAATCATAGTATGTGTTTACTATTTTGGGTCATTTGTATAGCTATAAACTAAAGCATAATTTCATAATATAAAAACATACGAATCAATTAAATTGATATTCAATTGTAATGCAAGTCAATTATAACATAAAATTCAAACTTTTATTTTATAAACTGCTGTTCACACCTGTGTCATTTCCATTTTCTATATCTTTATTGTTCGATGATCCCGTTCTGTTCATACTTTAATTACAACTGTTTTATATCTAAAATGTTCCATATTTCGGAAAATTTAGCCCAAGAAGTCAAATTTCAGTCGATGCACTTTCCCTGTAGCGACCTCAGTAGCCTCGACCTCTATCTCTGTCCCTCCATAAATCATCCGCGTTTTAACAGCTCGGATAGTTCCGTGTCTTTCTAGAGGTACTGCCAGTTTGCCTGCAAGATGGCAACCTTCGTCGGTAACGTACATCGGATAAGGATCAAGTGTGTAATAAACACGAATGTGTATAGAGGTTTGAGCTGATGTTGATGGAATGTAGTACTTGTTAACCTGTGCTTCTCCACCAATGAGGCACTGCCCAGCTGTGATATGTTTATCAAAGACATTGTCACAGCGATCATTTCCTTTCTCGTCTCTTACTTTATAAGATTCTCTGTGAACATGTTCAATGAAATCCGCACACACGTTTACGCCATACGTGTATTTGCTAACTCGCTGAGAAATCAGCTCTGGTTTATGTCCAAATATCGCGGCCCCCTTCAGCACTGCAAGGTCTGGATCACTTGGGACGATGATTGTATGGTTATAAAATTTTGTCTTCATAGCTTGCTGGAGTAAAGGACAATTACTAAATCCTCCGACCAAAACAACTGCTGCTATGTCACCTACGTTCAAATGGTCAATTATGTGTGAAACATGGCCAACAATAGCTTCAACTTGCGTCTTGAAAAAGTTCGTAACTATACTCATATCGACTTTCAGTTTGTCGCCTTGGATGGAAACCTGCAAAACATAGTTGTAGGCTTACTATCGATGTTATGTACCGAGGCTGTTTCTAACATACTTTAAAGGCAGGTAACATTATCTGCTTCCGAAATATGTTTGCCCTACTTCAATTCAAAGAACAAATAATTAAAAAGTGCCATGTCACCAATTATTTGCTTCGTAGATTCTCAGCGGATTAGTTATAAATAAATTGCGCACTTCCCCGGAAGGAACGGAACAAAGAACTGAATGGTAGTATTAAATGCAATGTAGTTTAATTGAAATTCAATATGTTCATTTCTTAAAATAAAAGTGTCATGGATTTTAAATTTTCGATTACTTGGCTTGTCCTTGTACTTTTCTCTGTATTATTACCAGTAATTCATTTACGGATTTTAAAAACACCACTCATTAAATAACAAATCAAAAGAAAAAGTATTGTATTTCTTGAGAATACACACCGTTTTATCAAATTGGGAATCTTTTATGGCCTCGTGAATCTTTTTGCCCCTGCTTTTTTTAACCAGCTTTGGTAACATTGCTGAAACTCTGAAAACCACTGGCTTATCACTTGTCAGTGGGTCAACGTCTCGCTTTTTCATTTCAAAGTCGCGAATCATGTATATGTAGTCTTCCATGTAACACCGCTTAAATGCGTCAATGGAATCCGTTCCTAAAACATGCCGATAAAGAAAATAAACAATATAGTAACTCGTTTTCCTTTAAAAAACCTTATGTACGGTTTGATATAACCATAGCGTATTTCTCTGAATGATATGTATTTATTAAAACAATATATCTGTGCCAATTTGATAATAATTTAACTGGAAACAATAAAAGCTTATTTGGTAATATTCCAGCAAGTGAAACGTTTATTTGCTCATATATGATATTTAGTTGAATAAAGTAGTTCCTTTTCCATTAAAATCTTAGAGGATAATGTAAATTTCCATCTTATTTCATGATATTTTTACTTAAAGCGCTCATCACCTTCTGTATTTAAAGAGGAAATGACATCATGGATTTAAATCAAATGACAACGTCATATAACATGGCGTGATGTCACCATTTAAAAGAAACCAAATGTCATTAAAATGCTGTTTTTATAACGTGAATTTTACTCGAAACTATCTCAGTATTCGTTTTACTTATAAAGGAATTAAAACGATCGAATATGTATTACTTTTTAGATTATGACTTCACTTCTGCAATGTATTTAGCGCACGATATGACAATGATTTTTCAGTTTTTGGTATTCGGCCCATCATTGCCGAAGGTAAAACAGGTAGGTATATTTGTTTTTTTTATTCCAGAAAAAAAACATGTTATAGAACGAATCTCATTCTGGTCGTCATATAATACACTAATGTATTTACATTTCGATGAAATATGTTAGTATGCTGGCCAAAGGTTCGCTTACTAACAGATTTTCTGAACTGTTAAACATAATTGTGTATTATTTGACGACTCGTGACAGATCCTATAGATCTGTAATAAGTATGTATAACTGCAAAGGTCATTATTACATTGACAACTTTTGAATTAATATCGGTTAAACAGAATTTTTAATCTAATTGGTATTCGGTTGATGATCTAAACTTACTTTGTAACCATGTGTAATCTACGTACCTAACATGTTTTCTAAAAACTTCACATAAGCCTCGTCGACCTTTGTCCCGCCCCAATCTCCACCGCTGGCTTTGTATATGTTCTTCATAGAACCGTTCTCTGCAACCTCTTGTACAGCAATATCAACCGTGCCGCCTGTTATGTGTAAAAGAATAACATTGTGATTCTTCTTTTGAGCTGAATTTAAACACTTCACATTGTGGGGAAAAAAGACGTAGTTCGTAGTTCACACACATATATATAATTGCTGTACAAATGTTCATATTATTTTTTTAATAAATTAGTTAATTGCGTTACCCATTATATGTGACTAATAAAAATGACCCTTTGTGAATACATTTTGAACCAAGAGTGGTTTCATTTGTAATTGATTCATTTTGCATTTATGTAACATTAAATTATATTAGATGGATATTCTTTTTTAATATTTAAATTGACACTCTTATTTAAAGTTAATACATACAAAACTATAACAAAGGTATAACAAAATAAATATTGCATTACTAAATAATGCAATTATGAAAAATATTAATCGCTGATAACAAGACTGTAACTGTGTATTTAATAGTTGAAAACGCACAATTACTATATAACTGGTGGGTCCTTAAAGATTTCCTGTGATCTACTATCGTCTTATATGGTAGAAGTACCGTGTTTTTTGCACCTTTCTTTCAAATTAAACACTGTATCCTTTATTAGAACCATTGATTTCGATATGCATTTATCCTTGTCGGTAAAGTACAACAATTGTATCATTTGAGGTACATCTTATTTGGAAGTGAGAATACCTCTTTTAATAAGGCACCAAAACAAAAATAGAAATAAAAATTAACCTCCTGCATCAACAACTAGAAATTTGCTGCCTGTTTCGAAGGTAGACAGTGAGCCATCTTCTCCCGCCTTTTTCGCAGGTATATGTCGACAGTAAATGGCTGCAGCTTCTGGCTCCAAAGCTAATATCAGCTTGTCAGAAGAAATTTCAGCCTGTGTTTAACAAATGTCATCGTTTTTTATGGAAACAATCTTTAAACATTTTAAATCTATTAAATACTCGATTTATTGTCAGTCATTAAAAGCGACAACCAGTTCAGAATAAATTATGCAATTAGCAGAAAGTAAAACGAGAGGAATAAAGGGAATTTCGAGCCTTCAATCTGACAGTGCTTTGAAAAATAATAAGAAACATTCGATGCCTTATATGTGCTATCATCAAATTACAATATTATTTAGTTAATTACTTGTTTTAACAATATCGATACTGAAATTGGTACTTTCCGGAGTGCGTTCTTACCATTTCGGCTGCTTCTCTCATGAACTGCTTGGCACCGTCATCCCAAATAGCGGGAACTGTCAACACCCAACTGATCTCCTCGGAGGTTATGGCTCCCTCAATACGGTCACCAATTACCTTTAAGACGTCGTCTTTGAGAAATCTACCAATTAAAATTATGTGCATACTAAGCTGATATTATATCACCAAATGTAAAACATTTCATCGATGTCAAAACCCATACTTTTTCCTTCTGTGTTAACACCAACACTCATCAATTATTCAGCAAGGTAGTTTAAAAGTACATATCAGTAACGTATTTGAATTGTGTGTTATTGAAACCCTTTCTCTTTTTAACGTATGTTGGATGCTTTTGAAATGGCGATATTTCTTTGTGTTTTGCAACTGATGACTGTAGGTTATACTTGTATAATTGATGCTTTATAAAAACTATACATCTTAGTATTACCTTATAGCGCTCGAAAACACAATCTGTGCGTTCAATTTCTTTCCAGTTTCGTCTTCAATTTTCATGTCTCTTTCGATGTTCTATAAAAAGACAAAACCAGTAAACTTACTATCTACCAACATACCGAAGGAATAATTGGTACATGCAATAAATTAAAATTCAAACACAGCCTTTATAATTGTTTGAGTTCGCGCTTTTGTCACTTTAACTATATGGCCTACAATTTTATTCATGTTCTAATAAGACTTAGGCCTGTAATCCATTTGTACGCTGTCCGTATTTGTGGTCTGCATATTTCGTCTTCATCCGCATTTTGAAACGGAAATCATATTCCACAGGTCAGCAAAAATAATACAAAAAGATTCTAGCGGACTCAAATCGGATGCAAATATTACGCACTCATGGGTCCTGACACATGCTATAGACATAATTTTAATTGAATGTTAATGTTGTAAAGATGACAGCAGATCCAGACCTCGTGCATATTGAATAACGGCATATTTATGTTAATTGTTGCACCGTGCAGCAAAACATTGGTGCATATGTGGGGTTGAGCGATTGTAAACCGGCATTAAACTCCAGTGAATTCTTACTTAGTTTATACTAACCGTCCCAATGTGGTTAACCCCCATTTACAAATGAAGATTTTGACAGTTGCTAAATGTGGCATTCTTATTGCAAATCGATAAGTACACTTGTATGACATAGATAAATTTCGAGCGATAAACCTTTAACTTCTTACTTAATAAAGCATATATTTAAAATATTACTGATAACAAGATTGTGATTGTGTATTTAATAGCTGAAAACGAAGAAATATTCAATGATTGATGAGGTCTAAAAGATTTGCAGTGGTCAACTATTGACTCATAAGATAGAAATACCGTTTTTTCTGCACCTTCCTTTAAAAAAAATAACACGTTATCCTTCTTAAGAACAAATGTTTTCGACATTTATTCATCCTTTTTGGTATATTAATATAATTGAATTTATTGCGGTAAATTTTATTTGGGAGTTAAAGTGCATCTATTATGTTTGTTGTCTTATAAAGTTTCGTCTCTTGTTCTGGTTTTGTTTTGCCTTGATGTGTTAGTGTTTTAACAATATATTGGTTATTTTTAGGCAAATGGGCGCTTATTTAACCCATTCAGTGTCAATTGCAGTATTGATATTTTCTCGTTTTAAACTTTGCACTGACTTGTGTTGTTGCATAGCTTTAATTTACCTTCTTGTACAATTGCATCTTGAATCGCTTGAAGAAGTACCATTCGTCATGTTCGTCCGCTTCAACTAGACTAGTGTACTTGGTTTCAGCGTCAAAACCGAACGCCGAGAACGTTTCCCCATCAGGTTCGATCAGGACACATGTGGGGGCTATAATGTAAATCGTGATAGGAGTTGATGAAATAGGTGCATAAAAAGCTCATGTTATAGACTTGTTATCAATATTAATATATAAATGAACTGGCGAAGAACCAGTTTGGGAGAAGGGGGCATTGTTAATCACTCTCTGCTAAACGGTGGGGAGGCGGTTTTACCACTATTTTTTCGGGACCCGTCCTAGTTTCCTCCCCCCACCAGCATTGAAGTAACATAGACTAAACTTATCAACGTTTGACAATCGATAAAACTAGTGAGGAAATGTGGTACTTGGTTAAAATGTATTTCTTCTTTTTTTTGCAATATCATCGCATATTTGAAGCCCTCTTATTCCAGTTGTCAATGTTATTCTGTTATTACCGCCCCCGCACCTAACCTTTTGCCAGGTGATCAAAGTTATCCAATCAATTAATTAGGTTTATAATGTGAATTCTTTTGACTACCAGTACTTACAGTTTCTTTTTCATTTAACAATGCAATGTCAAAATCATTCTTTAAAATAACAACAGATTTACCTTTCAATGAAACAAGCTGGTCTCCATACCAACGTTTTGTTGCGACTTTTGTTGGATCGAGTTCAAACTCGTGTTTAAATGAGAAAGACCATCCGGAGTACGTTGTTCCAAAATCAATCCCAGCAACAAGAAGAGGCGCCTTAATTGCATCGACATAATCAATATAAACACAAATAATGGGTCAATAATTTTGAGGAATTTTGATAGTCATTTATCGGTACAAATTTAACATATTGTGTTTAGTACAATAACTTATAACTCTTTTAAAGAACTAAACATTAAAACAATGACTTACCATGGCCTTTTATTCAAAAACTAATACCCCCAATAGCTGACTTGATTTTCTGAAATCATCTAATCTTCGCTAAAGAACTTCCTCTTTCGTTCTCGCCTGCGTTATCTAATCACCGGGTTCCTGCTCTGTAACATGAGAAAAGGTTGAATGACTGGTCAAGAAAGCTAATGGATAGTGTTTCAGATTACTACCAAAGCTTGTTTTATAAACAGCACATATTGATAATGCAAACAGCTGGCTACATCATACTTCACAACATAGTTATTAAAATTATAAAGAACTAAAACTGTTTACTTTAAAACATATGTTCAGTAGGTAAATGTTTACTTAAATGAAAACAATTTAAATGCATTTGAGAACAATTTTAAGAAGTTTTCTTTTCCAATATTACTTTTTATAACTGTAATATTTTTGTTAACTTATCTTTATTACTTGTCCGTAAATAAAGGTACAACAACAACAACTTGTCCGCAGCGGACGTTTATGTTTATTTCTGTCGAGCTTATTGAATGTTTTCAACATTTACATCCAAACACTCATGTTAATTACTGTTGTGTCTTTGAATTGGTTAATTGGAAAACAAATATCTATATGTTGTTAGGCATCAAGTTCATATACATGATCACGCCTTTTTTGAAAAACCGTTTTGTTTTCAGGACAATTTCTAATCAAAATAACCAATGTTACAAACGGACGTTTTTTTCCTCTTTAAAACTGCGTCTATGATTAAAATGGTTTCCTATCATGACTAAATGACTTAATAATGACCAAGAAGTCTTTACCGGATCGTTTATCGTCAACCTTTTCTATGTGTCCTGGATGCATTTCCCTGCACAACATCAAAGTAAATTTTAAAACAACCGAACGCTTGCTAACTGAGCAGCACCTGATAATCATCACCAGGCCAATTTTTTATATGTTAGTTACTTTGCTCATGTGTTTCCCGAAGCGAGAGTAACAGCTTTGTTCGCCCGTCCTTCCGTCCACTGAGATTAACTTAGACACTACTGATGGGATTTCAATGAATCTTAAAACGTATACAGGAGACACTATCAGCATGTGTAGGTCCAAGAATTATAATCAAAGCTGCAGTCAATGCTGAACAATCACCCCATTCCAGTTCTGCAGTTAAATAACTTGCTTGTTTTGACAATGCCTCAAAACGTATTGAAGAAATTTTAATGAAACTTGGTATAACGATATATAGATGGTAATGTGAGGAAAATCAGTGTGCAAGAGCTTCAATTCTACTTTTCATTTTTACCGAGTCATCCCCCATTACATTATTTAAATCATACTTTTTGCCGGATTATTACTCCGACACTCTCTTATGCATTTAATAAAAATTGCAGAAACAGATATATCTGGTCGAGTCATAGAAATCATTACACTGTTTCGTAACTATTCAAGTAATTGCCCTTCCGTATTAAACACTGCATTGTCCGGCGTATGACTCCAGAAAGTTGAATCAGGTATACGCATGCATGTCCAGTGAGTTATGCTAGATTACATAAGCCATCTATTATAATATATAATAAACAAATACTTCCTGATTTACTTCATCATATCTTATTCAGTATGTTCAATGACATCGAATATAGTTCCCAGGGTACTAAACGATTTAGTGTCAAGATAACGGCAACAATACAATAATTTTGTTTATGAAGGCTACCTTGATTTTTCTTAGAATAATCACACGAGATAGCTTTAACTACGGTTTTAAACAGAGATCTAGATTGTGATGTTTTGATATTTTGGGATCAGGAACATAACCTTCTACCAGACATGTACATAAACAGACATAAACAAACTTTACGTTGAAACATAATTTCAAACCCAGTAAATCAATATTTTTGTAGTGGAGTCTAGTTTTGACACGTCTGATCCTTGTACATTAAAAAGTGATGCCTTATGAGATTTAATCACTGATTATACTCAACGAACTAGTTTTAGGCCTTTTTATCTCAGGCATTTATTTTTTAAAAGTAACGAACACAAGAAAGTAATTATCTTACATTTTTTAACAGTTCTATTTTTTTTTTCTTTTATTCATTCAAAATAGAAAAAAACTTGCATTGACAAATTACACACTCTCTGTTGCTAATTAACATTTACTGCTTGTTTGACAAAGTTTAAGGTTAAAATGTGTCAGCATCATAGCCACTGTTCATGTTTATATATTTTTTGATCAAAACAAGTTCTAATTAAAACTCAGTGTTTAAACGCCTGTAATACGTTCTAAGACATTGCTTGATTGAACTTAGAAAAAATAAAAGTTTTTAGTGAAAAGGAACATTACTTCTTATTTTTAGGAAGTCAATCTTTAGGCGATGAACTTTCCCTGATGGCCTCAACTTCTATCTCTGTCCCGCCGTAAATCATCCGTACTTTAACCGATCGGTCTAGCTAGTCCACTTCCTCCTATTTATATTGCCTGCGGAGTAGCATCCCTCGTCTGTTGTGTACATCGGATCTGTAGCATGTGTATAATAAACAAGAAAACATATAGCGGTTTTACTTGATTTCGCTGGAGTGTAGCTCTTTTCTACTTGTGCTTCTCCAACGAAAAGGCACTGCCCAGCTGTAATGTGTATATCAAAACAATTACCGCAGCAAACTTTCCCGTCCTCACGTATCATCTTGTAAGATTCGTTGTGAACCTTGTCAACAAAAGGCCATTTCATTCGAAGCCCATACCTGTATTTGCTCACTCGCTGAGTAATCAGCTCTGGTTTGTGATTTAATTTCTTTCCTGTTTCATTTTCAATTTCCATATCTCGTTTTAAAGTATGTTGGAAGACTAGAAAACAGTTATTCATTCATAACGTAGACAGTTCTAGATCGTCATAAACAGACTCAAATGAAATGAAGATGGCCATGAGAGGAAGTGCAGTGCACAAGAACCATAATCCTACCATTCCTCTTTTGTTGGTTATCCCCCCTTTACCTGTCACATAGATAGATGGCCATGAGAGGCAGTTCAGTGCACAAGAACCATAATCCTACCATTCCTCTTTTGTTGGTTATCTCCCCTTTACCTGTCACATAGATAGATGACCTTGGGAGGAAGTGCAGTGCACAAGAACCATAATCCTGCCACTCCTCTTGTTGATTATCTCCCCATTACCTGTCACATAGATAGATGGCCATATGCGGAAGTGCAGTGCATATGAACCATAATCCTACGATTCCTCTTCTGACGGTTATCTCCCCTTTACCTGTCACATAGATAGATGGCCATGAGAGGCAGTTCAGTGCACAAGAACCATAATCCTACCACTCCTCTTGTTGGTTATCTCCCCTTTACCTTCACATAGATAGATGACCATGAGAGGAAGTGCAGTGCACAAGAACCATACTCCTACCATTCCTCTTTTGTTGGTTATCTAACCTTTACCCGTCAAATAGAAAGATGGACATGAGAGGAAGTGCAGTGAACAAGAACCATAATCCTACAATTCCTCTTTTATTGGTTATCTCCCCTTTACCTGTCACACAGATAGATGGCCATGAGAGGGAATGCAGTGAACAAGAACCATAATCCTACCACTCCTCTTGTTGGTTATCTCCCCTTTACCTTCACATAGATAGATGACCATGAGAGGAAGTGCAGTGCACAAGGACCATACTCCTACCAATCCTCTTTTGTATCTCCCCTTTACCTGTCAAATAGGAAGATGGACATGAGAGGAAGTGCAGTGCACAAGAACCACAATCATATCATGAATATTTATAAAGATATCTCCCTTAAACCAGATTTTCATAATCGGACACTATGTTGGAGAAAGGGTTTGAAATAAAGCTTTATCAATGGATATTTATTGATGAGAAGAAGTACAGTGCACAAGAACCATAATCTTATGTGCATATTTATGAAGTTATCTCCCCTTGTTTCATTATGGTACTTGTCCGTGTCATATCTGGATTACCATAAAACTTGGTACAAATGTTGTCCTAATTGAGACAATGTGCAGTGACCTTGTCCCGTGTCCATACCTCAAAGGTCAAGGTCACACGAGATATTTAAACTGCAGAGAACACTTGCTCGTGACTGCGCTATAACTTACTTAACCATTGATACATTACCATACATATATTGGTACAATTATTGAATTGAAAGCGTAAAACCAGTTGCTCAGATTAATACATTGCACACTCTGCTGATAATTATCATTATGTGCAACTAATTTAATATTTTGATAAACAATGAACACAGATGTGATAATATATATCTCAGGTATTTTCTCTTTATAAGCAGTAAGACATTGTTATGGCATCATCACAATATATATGATTGACTTTATCTAAAGTACTTCAGACTTGCTTTTTGATTAATTTTAGAAATCAAAGACTCAATTTTTAATTTCCTTCTATTTCTTAGCCAAAACAACATTGACATTGATCTTACCTACACACAATCTGAATATTTTTAACAAATATCTTTTATATGATATTCATATATGTATCCAAGAATATTTAGGTTACTGATCAAACAACTTGTTTTTCCTATTTTCCCACTCTTGACCAATGGAAGTGTACAATTTTGGTCAGAACACACCAGGTTCAGAGAAAAACGAAATGTTCTAAATAACAACGGCTGGGGATATAGTCATCCTTTGGAATGCTTTGTTCTCATCAACACTTTATCTTGGTAAAATACTAAAGGGATTGAAATAAAACTTGAAAAGCAGACAGAAGGCAAGAAGAGGAAGTGCTACGCATAAGAACCATAATTTTGCCATGCATGTGTTTTTTCCGTTATCTTTTAAATACCCCCCTGTAACCTGATATTTTCCATAAAAGGGTTGAACTGAGGCTTGGAATGTAGATGGATGGAAATAAGATGAAGTGTAGTACCCAAGAATTATATACTGTCAAGGTCATATCTTTGAATGTACTGGGGGGATTCAAATGAAACTTGGTTTAGAAATAAATGGCATAGACAGAAAGTGTAGTAACAAGAAAAATATGCTATCCTGCATTATGATATTTATTTAATTATCTCCCCTAGGCCTGATAGTTTCCATAAGAGTTGCTGTTCAGGTATTATTTTGGATTTTTTTTTTAAAGTGATTAAAATGAAACTTGGCGGGAAAATAGATGGTTTAGAGCCTATGACATTATAAAATGTTTGAAGATCCATATTCAGACAATGTTCCTCTTCTACTGATATTTGTGAACAAGTTCTGCTTTTTATTTCAAATAAAAGAGAGATTTACTTTAAAATCTAATTCTCAGATAGCACATATCTTTCATTTTATGATTTTTTCCAATTTTTGTATAATAATACTATAAAAAATCACTTTCTACCATCATATTGTATTACAATATCTGCCTATTTATAGAACATTGACATACGGGGACCTCCATTGCTTCCAGCGATTCCCTGTTAAAATATTGTTTACCATAGAACTGTCTTTTCACTTTGTAATGATGTTATATCATTATTACCAACAGTGTTTTATTAACATTTAAAAAAATAATTAAACATGAACATGTCCTTTTAAATGTATGTTAGTCCAACTTCTGTTGGTAAAATTCAATTATAATATAAACAATGACAATCTGATGACAAGAAATGATTTACACTTGTACTAAGATTGTTTTCACAAATAGTTAGATGAAATGTTTCAAATAAATTTTGAAATCAAGAATTTAAAAGTATTTTATTTTCAGATTTGATGTGCTGTCCTTGACATTGACAATCTCTCATCTGCTGTGAGCATCAACCACAAGCAGTGAAGTGCCCTGCTTAGCAATTGACCTTCTCCTACCTGCTGTTAGCTTCAACCACATGCAGCGATGTGCCCTCCTTGGCATTGACTGTCTCCCACCTGCTGTGAGCATCAACAACAAGCAGTGATGTGTCCTGCTTGGCATTGACCATCTCCCACCTGCACCAACTATGAGCATCAACCACAAGCAGAGATGTGCCCTCCTTGGCATTGACTTCCCCCAACATAATGTGAGCATCAACCACAAGCAGTGATGTCCCACCATGGCTTTGACAGTCCCAAACAGGTTTTTAGCACAAACCGAAAGTAGTGATGAGCCTTCCTTGGCATTGACCATCTCAATACTGCACCTGCTATGAGCATCAACCACAAGCAGTGATGTGCCCTACTTGGCATTGACCATCGCCAACCTGCTATGAGCATCAACCACAAGCAGTGAAGTGCTCTCCTTTACATTAACCATCTCCAACCTGTTGTGAGCATCAACCACCATGGGTATACAGACTGTCTCCCACCTGTTATGAGCATCAACCACAAGAAGTGATGTCCCACTTTGGCATTGACTGTCTCCAACCTGCTATGAGCATCAACCACAAGAAGTGATGTCCCACCTTGGCATTGACCATCGCCAACCTGCTATGAGCATCAACCACAAGCAGTGATGTGCTCTCCTTTACATTGACGATCTCCAACCTGCTGTGAGCATCAACCACCATGGGTATACAGACTGTCTCCCACCTGCTATGAGCATCAACCACAAGAAGTAATGTCCTAACTTGGCTTTGACTGTCTCCAACCTGCTATGAGCATCAAGTACAAGCAGTGACGCGCCCTGCTTGGCTTTAACTGTCTCCCGCGTGCTCTGAGCATCGACCGCAAGCAGTGATGTGCACTGCTAGGCTTTGACTGTCTCCCACCTGCTATGAGCATGAACAGCAAGAAGTGAAGTCCCCCCTTGGCTTCGACTGTCTCCAAACAGCTTTTAGCATAAACTGAAAGTAGTGATGAGCCCTGCTTGGCATTGAAGGTCTGTTATCTTCTATGAGCATCAACCATAAGCTGTGATGTGTCCTCCTTGGCATTGACCATCTCCAAACTGCACCTGCTGTGATCATCAACCACAAGCAATGATGTGCCATCGTTGGCATTGACCATCTCCATACTGCGACTGCTATGAGCAAGAACCATAAGAAGTGATGTTCCCCCATTGACTTTCTCCCACCTGCTGTGAGCCTCAACCACAAGAAGTGATGTTCCAGCCATTGACTTTCTCCCACCAGCTGTGAGCATCAACCACAAGCAATGATGTGTCCTCCTTGGTATTGTTCGTCTCCCTGCCACTGTGGGCATCAACTACATGTACAAACTGTCGTTTGTTTATCATATATTGTCTTGATTGTTATGATAAATATTGAAGCAGTCTCCAAGCCAAAGACTGGGAGATATGTTGTTTGGTGGGCCATTCCATACATTGTATGACAGGCCATTAAATCTGTATACACATTTAGGTGGAGTCGCTTGTCAAAAACGTTCTCCCCTTTGTCCAGGATGACCATTCCTTTACAAATTTGTTAGAATGATTGCTTGATAAAATGTGGGCTCAAAATAACGAATAAATATAATTTGTCATTTAGTTAAGAAAACAGCTGCGGTTTTTATAACAAAGTACATGTAAGTATTGAAAGTAATTACTACACGTACGACCCTTGCTATAGTGCCCCATTAAGGCTCATTAAATGCGCACCAAAAGTTGGACGTTTTGACTAAGTGTGTTAATACAAACAAAATCGTACAGATGTTCGTGTCACGACTTCTAAATATTTTGACAAAATTCAATGTTGGAAGGAATATTTTCTTATTCAGAGGGGCTAAACAAACAAAAAACTAGAGAATATGATTGAACGTCAGTTCCATGAAATATGGATGCAACAGCCTTTTGTCATTCGGAACATCTCGTCTATGTAAACAATCATGGATGATTTTAGACGGTTTATAATGTCAAAAATCTTTACAGATAAACTTCTTTAAAAGATCGCGTAGCAACACCAATATAGCATAAGGTATATGACTTGACTCGTGAGAATTTTAATCATTTAAGCAATAATACACTTTACTGACAATCAATTTAAGCTAAGTAATAACAATACACGTAAAAGCTTTATTTCTAATTTATGTTTTTACGATTTACTTCTACTGAGGGACCGGCATTCATCCAAGGTTGTTTTCGAAGGAAAATGGCCGTGTAGTTCCGAATGTTGAGAGTAAACCGCCAAGTTTACTGAGGGGCGTACCCTGTTTACTTTCGCCCCTATCTAAGAAACGAAGTTGTTTGGTTTAAAGAGATGGCAGGTTTTGTTTTGACTGTTTCTAGTCCGATATGGTGCATTTGGTTTTTTTTTTCATTTATTTTATTCTCCTATATTGAAAAAAGTAAACTTATACGCTATTAGGGGGTGGGGTGGGGGATGGGGGGGCGCTAGTCTGCTAGCTGTGATATTGTATGAAACTATCTTTGGTCTGACTTCAGGAACGTTTACGTTTGGGCGATTTGATCAATTATAATGTAGTCTTAACGTTTCGTCTCGTTCGGGTTCCAATCAGAACACATCAGCCAGGATTCAACAGAAATTTACATCTTCGGCATGCTTCCAGATAGATTCCTGTAAGGTACTGGTCGAGTGCTCCTGCTCCTCCTAGGTAACGGCTACGCTGTGCGCCCGAGGGTCGGATTTTTCTATCCGGACTAGACACATATGATATATACATATTTTCTTACATACCTTAAACGAGTTCTTTGTGAACAATAGCAAAATGCTTTTCTGTTAAGTTCACCAAAATCCGCGTACGGTGATTTTTTTGGGACGTTTTCGATCGTCATGGCGCGCAGTTTTTATATCCACTGCATAGTTCCTTCAAAAATAATATCTGATATGTGTTTTCGTTCCGGATAGAAAAATCCGACCCGAGGGCACCAGCGTTGCCAGGTAACGAAACTTACCGAGTTTCCGGCTACGCAGCGTGCTCGAAGGTCGGTTTTTCTCTCATGAACGAACACATGCACATGATAGATATTTTTTTCCAGCATACCTTGAAATTCATTTTTGTGTGATTTTTTTTTGAATCAGATGAATTTTGTCAACACGGCTGATTTCCCTGAAGATGCCTATCCGGTGTGTTAGATTATAATGTATTTTACGGGTTATATTGTTTTCTTCTGAATCTATATATTTGCAAAGGGAATGTTAATGGAAATGCTGTGACGATATTTTTTTATATGTTTTACACTATATGTATGCATTAATATTATGATATTTCAATAAGAAGTGTAAAAAAGATATAAAAAATTAGAAATGAATTGTATGAACATAGTTTATTCTAGCATTATTCTGTAGCGTAGTCTTATCTGACATTTTTCTGTAGCGTAGTTTAATCTGGCGTAATTCTGCAGCATAATTTAATCCGGCGTTATTCTGCGCGTAGTTTAATCTGTTTTTATTCTGCAGTTTAGTTCAATCTTGCATTATTCTGTAGCATAGTTCAATCAAGCGTTGTTCTTCAGCGTAGTTCAATCTGGCATTATTCTGCAGTGTAGTTCAATCTGGCATTTTTCTGAAGCGTAGGCCAATCTGGCGTTATTCTGCAGAGTATTTCAATCTGGCATTATTCTGCAGTGTAGTTCACTCTGGCATTTTTCTGCAACGTAGTTCAATCTGTCGTTATCCTGCAGCGTAGTTCAATCTGGCATTATTCTGCAGCGTAGTTCAATTTGGCTTTATTCTGCAGCGTAGTTCAATCTGTCGTTATCCTGCAGCGTAGTTCAATTTGGCTTTATTTTGCAGTGTAGTTCAATCTGGCGTTATTCTGCAGCGTGGTTCAATATGACGTTATTCTGCAGCTTAATATCAATCTGTCGTTATTCTGCAGCGTAGTTCAATCTGTCGTTATTCTGCATCGTAGCTCATTCTGGTATAATTCTGCAGCGTAGTTCAATCTGGCATTATTTTGCAGTGTACTTCAATCTGTCGTTATTCTGCAGCGTAGTTCAATCTGGCAATTTTCTGCAGCGTAGTTCAATCTGGCGTTATTCTGCAGCGTAGTTCAATCTGGCGTTATTCTGCAGCATAGTACAATTTGGCATTATTCTGCAGCGTAGTTCAATCTGGCGTTATTCTGCAGCGTAGTACAATCTGGCATTATTCTGCTGCGAAGTTAAATCTGGCATTATTCTGTAGCGTAGTTTAATATTTTTGAATGAAAAATTCTAAAATTTTGTTATTTAAGACGAGGACACGTTTTACTGAAAGACCTAATGTTACTGTTTTGAATGGCGTACAGTGGTGAAGCTACATATACACCATGTAGGCCTAGACCTACAACTTTTTTTGAAAAATGACAAAAATCAGAAATGCAATAAAAACTAATTGCTACTCAAATAACACCAAATGGGTATTATTTTAACGACGCAAGTTCTGTGTTTGTTTAAACAACATGTAGGGTGTATTGTATTCGTTGCAAGTATAATTAAGTATGTGTAATGTGCATATAAAAAGCCCCAAGCTCACATAGAATCATCGTAATGTGTAAAATAATGACCATAAGGTTTTGCGCATGGTTTGTGTATTTGGAACCGATGATTGTGTTCGACTCCTCCAATTACTTAGGTTTCGATCAAGCTTAGTGTGTAAATTGTTGAAAATGAAGTCATTGGTCGGAAAGGAAATCACTTGTTGCTAAAGAGGTTGCTGTTTGCTAAAGAAGAAGTGGATACTTAGAATGTCATTGGTCGCTAGGGAAACCATTGGTTGTTCAGAACCAAAATGGTTGTTAAGGAAGTCTTTTATTTAATTCGGTGCCATGGATGAAGGTAGTTACTAACCACTACATGAGGCTTCATATCAAATATCAAAGGTTATGGCCTTGCGATTTAAATAAAGATTTCCGAAGTTTTTAATTTACATGATTTTACTACAAGTATTTAAGTATATAGCAAACCAAGGACCCCAGGGCCGACCCAGCTTTAACACTTAAACCTGAAATCGAACAATCTTTGTAAAGTAATATCAGATGTATAGGGTCTTCACCTTGCAATTTCAGAGAAGATTTTCAAAGATTTTTCAATATAGTAATATAGTAAACTTGAGACCTCCTGTGTGGAACCAGCTTTTAACCACATCATACCTAATATAAAAGGGCTAGAAAATGGGGCTTCAGAGAAATTTTTCAAAGGGAGGTTTCACTTGAGAAACCCAATGACTGTTGTCTTTTTACTAAAACTGCACCTTGTTACAAATTTTACATGTGCAGTCTAATCAAATAGTAAAAACTAGCCCCTCTTCTGAGTTTTAAACAAATAAACATGGCTTAAAGGACTTCAATAAAGTGTCACCTAAGTAACCCTTTGTATAAGTCATTTTGAAATTTGGCAAATAGTTGGCCAAAATACGCCAGAGGAGAATAGCAGCCAGAATTCTACATGGAGCTATATTCTATTGGAAGATATTTTACCATCCAGTTAACATTTCTGTGAAAGTTGAGCTAAAATTGTCAAACAAAAGGGTCGATCAAGGTCATAATTTGTATTTAGATTAATATTATTTTTATTATATTAAACTAAATGAAATGGTAAGTACTTGTCATCCAAATCAATTATGGACAGGATACCTAAATTCACCGAATTTCTTTTATATTGGTACATCCTATTCGCCGCGTCTATAAGTGCTTTGCATATGACTGCATTCAAATTTATGCATCCCGCAATACCAGGTTTAATTGCTTAACATACGCAATTGAAATGGTAAAATTGTTAGGGTTGCGTATTCAAAGGTGTATAGCGTAGTTAAAGGGACTCGACACTTAACACTGAAAAAAAACACATATATAGTATACAACATATATTCGAAAAAGAACACTGTCTTAATCGGTTGCTTTAATTCAATTACCACAAATAGGGTGTAAACGTTTATTGGATATTACCAATTTCTATTTTGAGAGGCCACGGAACATTTTGAGGACGTGCATACATCATGGCTGTGGCGTGAGGAGGGGAGGTGACATTTTGGCATGCAACTTAGAACGTGCACACATCTTGGCTGTGGCGGGAGGAGGGGGGCATTTTGGCATGCAACTTAGGACGTGCGCATATCTTGGCTGTGGCGTGAGGAGGGGGGGGACATATGGGCATGCAATTTAGGACGTGCGCGCATCTTGGCAGTTGCGTGAGGAGGGCGGACATTTGGAGATGCAACATAGGACGTGCGCACATCTTGGCTGTGGCGTGAGGAGGGTAGGTGACATTTGGGCATGCAATTTATGTCGTGCGCACATCTTGGCTGTGGCGTGAGCAGGTGGGGGATATTTGGGCACGCAACTTATGACGTGCGCACATCTTGGCTGTGGCGCGTGAGGGGGGGGGGGCATTTTGGCATGCAACTTAGGACGTGCGCACATCTTAGCTGTGACGTCAGAAGGGGACGAATATTTGGAGATGTAACTTAGGACGTACCAACATCTTGGCTTTTGGCGTGAGGAGGGGGGGGGACATTTTGGCATGCAACTTTGGACGTGCGCACATCTTAGCTGTGACGTCAAAAGGGGGCGAATATTTGGAGATGCAACTTAGGACGTGCGCACATTTTGGCTGTGGTGTGGAAATGGGGGGATGACATTTGGGCATGCAACTAAGGACGTGCGCACATCTTGGCTGTGGCGTGAGAATGGGGGGATGACATTTGGGCATGCAACTTAGGACGTGCGAACATCTTGGCTGTGGCGTGAGGAGGGGGACATTTGGGCATGCAACTTAGGACGTGCGCACATCTTGGCTGTGGAGTGAGGAGGGTGGCATTTTGGCATGCAACTTAGGACGTGCGCACATCTTGGCTGTGGCGTAAGGAGGCGGGGTCATTTGGGCATGCAACTAAGGACGTGCGCACATCTTTTCTGTGGCGTGAGGATTGGGAGATGACATTTGGGCATGCAACATAGGACTTGCACACATCTTGGTTTGGGCATGCAACTTAGGACGTGCGCACATCTTAGCTGTGACATCAGAAGGGGCGAATATATGGAGATGCAACTAAGGACCTGCGTACATCTTAGCTGTGACGTCAGAGGAAGGCTAAGACGTCATATAAATCGGTGCTCAGCCGATAATGTTTTTTACAATTTCTAGCCCGAGATGGTGAATTTTTGGCGTATGTTTTACTTTTATTCTCCTATATTGGAAATAAAAGTAAACGAATTTTAGGGAGGGGGCGCCGGGTCACTGGATCCGCTTGTGAAAATCTGGTCGCAAAAAGTGATCGGTATAGAAAGGAATACTGGTTCAGTCGGATTTAAAAATATTTAAGGCTACTTTGATATATTTTACAAAATAATCTGGGAGGAATAAAACAACCCTCCGACAATAATTGATTTCAGTGTTTACATTGTTATTCATTCACGTAAGTCACTTGTTCTATCCACTCCGACACCGAATGTCCCAGCTGATACGCCCATCCAACTCGACGCAAGTAATAAGGTCCCTCGCGTTACTTTGGACCACTATTCCGGGTTGACTCAGTCCCTAAAGATTGAACGACGAAACGACAGAACATCATATATACCATGGTGACAGTAATCCAGATCGGTCTGTGTCTCAATCGGAAACGGGACATGGGATATTACCTGAGCCACTTCCGTCGCGTCATAGGGGAACCCCTGACGTCAATTAACATGTTTCTGTTCAGGAAAACATTGTTTATTACGTTTCATATCGAATTTACTAGGTTTAAATTGAAATCCAGTCTTTGGCGAAACATTTTATAATGAAGTGTTGACATGTTTTGTTTCAGTTAGTCTACGACCTGGTGGTTTTCATTTCACAGTGTGCCTCAAATTTGTTAAATTGAAGTTTGATCAAGTTCACCGAACAAAACATGTTCTTAAACACATGGATCGCTTATAAATCTTTATTGGAAAGGTTACTTCTAGTTACATGTTATTCAGCACTTTTATGTTTACCTTATTAAATGTTTTATAGATCTTATATTATATTTTCGGTTTAAGGGAGATCGCTTTTTCTTTGTGTGTGTGTGTGTGTGTGTGTGTGTGTGTTATATAAGGTTACAATATAGAAGATAAGGATTTGTGTTTCTCAATGGTCTCAATGGTGTGTTCCCCCTTGCCCAACCGCTATTTTGTCATAGAAATTGAGGTTGGGGTTGGGGGATGTATAGTTAATTGAATTCATAGTGAGTTGTTATGTGGTAAATGGCGAAAAATGCTATACTGTTCTACAAAAAGTTGCGTTTTCAAAATTTCAAAAAAACAACACATATAGAGCTGAATTTTATTTGCAATTCATAATGGTGCATATATAATTAAAACTGCAAGAATGTACAATGTTATGAATAAAAGCATAGAGGAGCAAGGAATTGGGATTAACTGATATATCGGATATATCTTAAGATGTATTGCTTTGGTGTCAACAACAGCAGCAACAACAAAGACAACAACAACAAAATTAAGAACAACAACAACAATAAAAAAACTATCACAACCACAACATTTTTTATTTTGGTCAGTCGATAGCAAAAAATGGAAACTTAAGGGACAAGCCGATTAGCCAAAATCTAACAAACCTGTTTAAAGGCTTAAGCAAACAGTAACTAAATGATAGACACATATCATTCACAACAGCACAGCAAACCCACACACGCATCAGAATATCAAGCCTTTTCTATAGTTATGATATTCGATCGAAGGATATTTACTGGGTACTGCCGTTCAGTGTCAAGATGTTGGCATAAACACATTTAACACTTTTCTAAGAAGATGCCCCTCATGATCTCATATCGATATGATATATTTGATGTTAATTACACAGTGACTTGTTTCCGATAGGTTGATGTTTTGTGACAGAACATTTCCGAAAACATAGAAACAAAACACTACTCTGAACAAAACTAAGATTACTGTGATTTTACAATGCGGTGGTTATTCGAACTTTGTGATATAAGGTAAGTATATTTTCATGATAAAGAAAAAAAATGACAGTGCCATTTTGACCAAATAAGATTGTAATATATGAACATCCAAGTGTATATGCAAGTAAAATATTTTCGTAACGAATGTACTCTAAGAGGGGTGTATATCAAGTATTTGCCAATTTCGCATGTTCTAAAACTTTAATTTTATAAACTGCTGCACACATCCGTGTTATTTTCAATTTATATATAGCTATTCTATGAAAATCTAGTTCTGTACATTCTTTGATTACAATTGTTTTACATTAATAGACTGGACCAAGATAAGTTTTATACTACCTAAGACAGTTTGGAACAGTCTTAAAATACTCAAGGATGTTACAGTTAATAAGATATTGTAAGATACGTTTTATATGTTTTCGAATGTTTAGCTCAAGAAGTCAATTCTTAGACGATGCACTTTCTCTGTAGCGACCTCGGTGGCCTCAACCTCAATCTCAGTCCCTCCGTAAATCATTCGAACGTTAACAGATCGGGCAAGTCCACTCCCTTCTATGGGAACTTCCAATTC
Source organism: Mya arenaria (assembly GCF_026914265.1). NCBI lineage: Eukaryota > Metazoa > Mollusca > Bivalvia > Myida > Myidae > Mya > Mya arenaria. Next base: position 41,638,938 of record NC_069135.1, read on the forward strand.
GTCTGCAATGTGGCAACCTTCGTCGGTTACATACATCGGATCTGGATCAAGGGTGTAATATATAGGAAAACGTATTGCGATTTGATTTGAATTAAATGGAAGGTAGTTCTTTTCCACTTGTGCTTTTTGAACATTGAGGCATTGCCCAGCTGTAATGTGTTTACTAAAAAGATGTTCGCAATAAGCATCACCGTTCTCGTCTTTTACCTTATATGATTCTCTATGAACATGTTCAATAAAATGCGCACTTTTGTTTGTGCCATACGTGTATTTGCTCACACGCTGGGAAATCAGCTCTGGTTTATGTCCAAATATCACGGCTCCTTTCAAAACGGCAAGCTCTGGATCGTTTGGGACGATATTTGTGTGCTTATCAAACTTTGTTCTCATAGCTTGTTGGAGTAAGGGGCAATTACTGAATCCTCCGACTAGAACAACAGCAGCTATATCTCCGATGATCGACTGGTCAATAAGGTTTGAAACGTGTTCAACTATAGCGTCAACTTGCGTCTTGAAAAAGTTCGTAACTACACTCACATTGACTTTCATTTTGTCGTCTTTGATGGATACCTGCAATAAAGTTTCTACACTTACCATTAACAGTCAAGCAAACCGAAATTGCAATTTTCATTAACAAAAAATGAGAAAAAAACTGTTATTTTCTTTGTGTGTAATTATATGATTTTTTAGATATATCTATTGATAAAAAACTATTCAGTTCCATGTTATCACTTTATTATCTCAAAGATTCAGTGAATACGTCATTTATTGGCTGTTTCGTCATTTAAAACTTAAGTATTCACACACAGTACTGAGTAACAAATGTTTGTTTTTTTATATTTTACATTAGGCGGATGGTTAATTTTCAATGACTTATTAGCAATTCGATTATAGATATTCAATTAAAATCACAATAAGTATGGGATGTAACAGAAAATGGAAACTCTTTCTTGTAGAAGAATACACACCGTACTGTCAAACGGGGAATCCTTAATGACCTCGTGAATCTTCTTACCCCTGATATTCTTTACCAGTAACCCAAATGGAATCCTGAAGATCATCGGCTTAACACTTTTCACTGGATCAACAGTTCTCTTTTTCAGTTCGAATTCGCGAATCATGAACATATAATCGTCCATGTTTGACCGTTTAAATTCCTCAATGGTCTCTTTTCCTATTAAATTACAATGGAAATATCCACATCAACAACGTGTTCCGTCATTAACATTAAAGCAATTGAATACATTATCAATATAATTTGAAATTCAGCGGAGATTGCATAATAAACAATGTAATTGGACAAGGATCAAAATTAACAGACACATGGGAAACACGAAGAACAAATTACGATGTCGACACACAAAGTAAACATGAACAGTTATAAAAGGTTACAGCATTGAAACGGTCAGTTTAAACATAAGGACACATTTAGACACTCACTATGCATTGGGTGAACCATTTTACGAATACTCCACTAAACATTTGATAACCGGACGAAAATATTGTTGGACCAAACACATACATAGCAAGCATCATATACCTAACATGTCTTCTAAAAACTTCATGTAAGCATCGTCCACCTTTGTTCCGCCCCAATCTCCACCACTAGCTTTGTAAATATTCTTCATAGAACCGTTCTCTGCGACCTCTTGAACAGCTATGTCAACAGTGCCGCCTGGAATTGACAAATGATAATGTGTAAATAAAATATAAATACGTGAGGTAATTTATGTTGGTTTAAGTGTTTTATTATGATTCAGTTTAACAAATATATTATAGCACTAGCTAAGGTCACAAATCCACTTTTGGAGGGTATTTTTTTGCAACTATCTTGGAGAGTTTTTGTTAAAGTAAGCTAAAGTTTTGTACGAAACATATTTAGTTACTGTGTCATCATCTTACAAAGTACATGTTCACAGTCTTATCAAAATCATGTCGAAAGCGTTCATTTCATGGACAGTAAATCACCCTTCATTTCATGTTATCGAGGGCACACATACACACATACTGACCATTTCAAAAATATTGTATTGTTTTTAAGAAAATACATCATATTCCATAAAAATTATATTGAATGTAGATCAACATTACTGCGAAGCCTTAAAGATGCACATCTACCCTGTGATGTCATTCCCCCACATGCAACATTTCGATATTTAAACGGATTAGAATATTGAATGGCATATTTTTAGAACAATTATCAGCAAAACGAGATAAAATATCGCAAAGTTTTCTAAGGCAAGCCTCTATATTGGTCTAGATCACCGAATTATCGACTGTCATTCGGATTTGTGACCATAGCCAGTAAAGGATTACATAGAGGGCACGTTCAATGTATTCGTGGCATTAGATGTTGGATATCCACCTAAATCATTAAACTAATTACTTCTTTTTGTTGCCAAAATAATGTATCATTTGTAAGGCGATTAATTGTTTACTGTTCGTAAAGCAAAAACAACTTGTTTACCAACTCCGCGATTTTTTACCCTAAACGTTATATTCTTTTAAGTCAAATACTAGTATTCTTTTATACGAGCAAACCTCATGCATCAACAATAAGGAATTTGCTTCCAGCTTTGAACGTGGAAAGGGAGTCCTTTTGTTCACTCTTTTCCGAAGGTAGAAATCGACAGTATATCGCTGCGGCTTCTGGTTCCAGTGCTATGATCAGTTTGTCAGAAGAAATGCCAGCCTGTTTTAAACAAAAACATTACATAAGTTACTTTCGTTGCACACGCTATTTTTATCCCATAATGACATTTTCTTCCCAAATTAACAGCTCGTTTTAACAATTCAACAGTGAGTAAACAATTGGTTGTACGAGGGTTGTCCAGAAAGTTTTGATACTGTGCATATATCTTTTTACAAAATATTATTAGCAGAAAGGTAAGTATATTGGAAGGTAGATATGTTATTTATGGCATTTTATTGCTGTTTTTTTATGTCGACTTCTTTTATAGTCAATAAGAAAACTGTTACTATGGCAACCCATGTAGCCTTTCACGGAGCACTTTGAAATCAACAAATTCTAAACCTTGAACACTCGTAATAATGTAAATGGATATTTCTGTCATGACGCTATACAAGTAGACCAATTCAGATTGTCTTCGAAATTTGTCTCTGTTTTTACTAAAATATGTGTTTCTTGTTTATAAAAAGGCGTTTCAAGAGATATATTTTGCCACGCATTACACTTTCAGCGGCCTCCCTCATAAACTGTTTGGCACCATCATCCCAAATCGCGGGAACTGTCAAAACCCAACTGATTTCCTTTGATTTGATGCCTCCCTTGATCCGGTCTTCAATGGCTTTCAAAAGATCGTCTTTAAGAAATCTGTAAAAGTTTGGATTTAGGTATAATACACTTGTGAAACAATATTTTAAATGGTATTAATCAGTATACTTATTGCCTTTATTTGATTCAAACACTTTTGTCCAACAACGCTGAATTGATTTAATGTATGTTTTTGAATTTGAGAGTAGGTTTTATCAGTGCTGAAAACCATATTTTATTTTCAATTTAGTTCTAGTATGTACAATGTAAATAAATATTATCTGCTACGAGTAAGGAGTGGCATTATTTTAAGATAGATTGATAACACTACTAAAATATAATTCCATCAAGCTATACTACCTTATTGAAGCCATAAACACAAATTTGGCATTTAATTTCTTTCCAGTTTCATCTTCAATGTCCATATCTCTGGTTATGTCCTTTTGAAAGAAAACAAAATATTGTTAACTACATGCTTACGGATTTTTTGCCGGTACATGTAAGTATACTTTTGATTGAAACACTACTTTTATAATAACAAAACCAAGCTGGATGCCCTTTTGTTATAGGAACTTTGATATTTTATGTGGTATTTTGCATAGTGCTGTACTTTACCTAATTGTAAAGTTCATCTTAAATCTCCTGAAGTAGTACCATTTCGTATGCTCCCCCTCTTCAACCAGACTGCTGTACCTGTTTTCAGCTTCATATCCAAATGCTGCGAACGTCTCCCCATCGGGTTCAATCAGGACACAGGTAGGTGCTGTAAATCGTCATTATTTTAACATTTGATGAAAAGTTAACACCAATTACAAAAGTGAAATAAAAGTGTGCGGTTCTTTTCTTCACACCTACGTTGTTTCTAAAATAATACTAAAATATTGTCGAAAGGATATCTTGGATACGATCGTAATTGCATGCAACACCATAATTTCGAAAATAATGCATGGTTGTTTATGGTTCAAGAACAAGAAACCAAAGAAAGAAATCGATCATTTAAATATATAGTTTGAACCTAAATTATATTCACAGCAATTTATTTGAAATTACTGAGAAAAATAGCACTTTTCTTAACTGGACCTTATTTGCTTACCATTTGTTTAAATCTGAAGCCTAACTTAAGGATAAAATCAAATATATCGTTTTTCTTGCTTTATGAACAAAATACCTTAACATTTACTTTTCAATGAAACAAACTGGTCTCCATGCCAACCCTTTGTTGCGACTTTTGTTGGATCGATGACAAAGTCGTGTTTAAACGAATACGACCATCCAGCATAAGTTGTTCCGAAATCAATCGCAGCAACAAGAAGTGGCGCCTATATGTAAATAAAGAAGAATAAAAAACAAATGAATACAAATCTGCTGACCATTGCTTTATTTTTCCAATACAAGTTATATCTTCTGTCTATAACAATATTCAGAAAACAACTTCAGAAATAAAGAACTTCCACTTTCGTTACTTAAGTTGTAATGAAGATGATGCCTTATCCCTAATATCATGTAAATCGCTAAACACCTAAAAAGTAAAAGTCAACTTACCATCGCGTTTTGTTCCAATACAGATTATATCTATACTGTCTGTTATATTTTCAGAAAACAACTATTCAGAACTTAAGAACGTCCTCTTTCGTTTTTGCCGTAGGTTATAAATCAGTTAAACCTTACGCCTCATGTAAATAGTTTTGGTCGATACGAATATTCGTTTTACGGTTGATTATAATACGTGGAACTATTACATTCTTGCCTCGCTACTACTGACGTTGAGTGTAGAGCTTTAAGATTTATTTGACTGCCCTGAAAACAAATCACATTCTAGACATGAAAGTGCAACGACACTCACTGAAACAATATTTTGACCGAAGACGAAATTCAATTCACAAGGTGTAACAGGAAAAGAAAATAATCTAGAAAGGAGTAAAACATTTACAAGATTTGAAATGAGTGAGGGTTTGTATGAAGACAATCTTAAAACAATACACTGATAATGATGGCAAAAAAATATATTGGTGAAGCTAGGATAATTTTTCTTTGCAAAAATAAAATAACACAAAGTCGTATATAATAACGAACTATACATGTGCATATATACATATACTATAAATTAACCATTTTCAAAACGTGAGAGGTTATTCTGGACCACGCTGGATCAGAAACAAGATGAAACCCGGGATTTTCGTCTGCCATTTAACTTGTAATCCTATCTTTGACTTTCGTCTCATCTCTTAGACGGGGGTAATTGATCTTCACACTCAACTTTTTGTAAAACACATCTGATAGCAAATTTAAATTATTTTTGATGTTAATTCCACCACAAACAGCTATCGGAAATGAGGAATGCTTATGTTTTGAAAACGTTCGCCATAATGCTTTCCCGAACGCTTCGCCTTCTTCTGTATTGAGCATAAAATAACAATCCATATTTACGTTCACTCATACTAAAACGTCTTCATCTTGTACAGATTTTATTTAGGAAATGAACGGTTAAAGACTTCAAATAAATATAAATACATAAGATTGTTTTTTTTTGTAGTTAAGGAAGTTTTATCCATGAAACACCGAATGATATAAGTAAATAAGGCGCTACATATTACTATAAAGAAGAAGAAAAAATCTCGATTAACCAGTTGAGCTGTAATTACAGTAATTCGATATCATAGTTTCACTAATACTTTGCTACGCATCTAAAATCTGGGGGTATGAAAACCTGAGTGTGATCGAAAATAGTGCATGTGTCTTTTCTGTACAGTATAACTGAAACCAGATTAAGTACACCGATATAATATGATTAATGTTGGTACCGGCATTCTCCAGAAATTCAAATTAAATACTAGTAAAAGTGATTAATTTCTAAAGAATATCTTTTAGTACAAACTTGTCAAATCAATCTTTGATGAAACTGGTTATTCAGAAACCGACTGAGAATAACACACATGGTACTGTTTCAAGAGATACAAGATGCAATTGTTCATCTAGTATGTTAATATATAAGTGTATACATGTCAATGTCATTTTGAATGGTTTGTATTGTATGATGCAGTATTCTACTAGTTTGTTTATGTCTGGTTTCCGGGCAAGAAGGCGAAACGGTGTAAAGCAATCTACTTGCGGGAAGATTTGATTATGGAGTATTTGATTGATTTCAAATTCTTTAACCGTATTTGTGTTTCAGCCAATAAAATTACGCATATGTTTGGCTTATCATACAAACTATGTCACCCTTTTCTTTTAGCACGAAGAAACAAGAGGTTCTTATGTTTTCGCGTTAATGGGCCAAAGACCGATAAATTGGGGGACTAAGAAATATATATCATGCAAAATCGACAAATGAATAAAGTAAATGGTGCTTCTGTCGCTTAATCCGATACAAAACATTATGACTGAAACCAACCAACAGTGACTTTTCTTTGAACAACATATAAAAGTAAAACGCTAAGTAAAGACTAAACAGGGAAGATAGGAAGGCAAGGACTGTATTTGTATTAGTTTTACGGTACAAGGTTTTAACTCTGTGACATTTTAGCTGTGTATGTTACTGTATCAACAACTATCGGTAAAGAATTAAGAGAGGTAGATGCAAACCTTGCTGTTAGAAATTGGGCCTCAAATGTTCGAGATGTTTTTCAACATTCGGGATTTCATGACGTGTGGCTTTATCCAGAATCAGTAAATATGACTGTCTTTGTACCTTTGATTAGAAATAGGCTACGAGATATTTATATTTCAGACTGGAGAGTGGGTATGGAAAGTTGTACCTCACTATCTATATATAAAGAACTAAAAGACACATTCGAAGTCTCAAGCTATATTCATAAATTAGACAACATGAAGTACAGACAAGTACTTGCAAAATTAAGACTATCGTCACATAGATTAAATATTGAAGTTGGGAGACATAATAACATTGTAAGAAATGAAAGAAAGTGTACATTTTGTAATTTAAACGATCTGGAAGACGAGTACCATTTTGTCATAAAATGTCCAATGTATGCTGATGTTCGTAGAAACTTTATACCCAGATACTATTCAGAACATCCTAGTATGGCTACGTTTATCTCTGTACTGCAAACTGATAATAAATCACTTCTTGTTAAATTAGCAATGTTTTGCCTAAAACCCTTTGAAATAAGAAAGAACAATGCCTAATGGTTTTATTCATAAATTGTCACCAAAAACTAGACGAGCTGTATATGTCTTTGTATTTCCTTTTTACATGTTTGTTTGTTTTGTTTCCTGTTGTTTTTTATCACACATGATGTATCTCCAATCTATTGGTATTAGGTTCCTCTATAAACGGCAATACTGCTTCTATTTTCATGTCTTATTCGATTTCTTTCCACAATTTTCAAGGTTTATGTGTTAAAGAATATATTTAACATTCTGACTTCCATATCAACCATCATGCACGCTGATTTGTGTGTAACTTGGTTGATGTTTTCCTTTTATTCTTTTGTTCTTTCAATTTTTGAGTATTTACTAAAAAATCTGTCAATGATGCAAAACTCATTTAAAATGTGTTATACATGAAACTTTATATAGTTTGATTGTTTATGTGTGTGTGTATTCTATATTTATGTTTATGTTTTGTGTTATGTGACGATGAGCTGTATATGCTTAAGTCAAAAAAATAAATTTTCTGCTCTGTTCTATTCTGTATTAAAAAGTATTAAAAGTGCATGTCCAGATGGCTTGATGTTAATAAAAGGATGCTCATGTTTAGATAAAGATATATTTGAAAATAAATATAACTTACCGTTTATAAGAAATATGTTAATCCCGATTTTCAATCGTTTTCTGGACGCTTGAACAGTTTGCTTTCGTACAAAACATTACAGACGTAATCAACTGCTGGAACATAATTTCTATGTTATATTATCTATTTAATGTACGTTAAAATGTATGACTTTGTACTACGAACTTTCCTATATATTCACAATTAACTGATAAACTAAATTACGCCAAAATACTTTAAAATATGTCAACAACGAAATGTGGTCTTCACCTGGTAAGCGACCCGTCAAATCAGGCTTATCTCTTAATGTTTAAAACCAATTTCAATCCACATTTGTTTTGCTTACTCGTTCGACTTTTCAAATGTTTAGTCAGTTGCGACCAGTATAATTTGGTCAATGGATGCATGTTTTGTTCAAATAAAAAGCAATCGTACATTAACTGTTATTATTTGAAACATAACTGCATTAATACAAGTTTATTTATGAATGTTTAGAAATTGGTTAGCACTGAAACACTAATAATAATAAGCTTCTTCGAGAACTTTTTTCCCACGCCTTGGCATATGAATGACAGTCTTCGATTGGCGATTAAAACTTAGCGTGAGGGGTGCGTACGTGTAGCTTGGATGAAAAGGGGTATTCAAAAAGAGGCTTCGACACCCATTAATATTTTTTCTATCCTTCTCGTGAAATGAAATACGATCTTACACTGAAACCTACAAATATCTTCTCTTTGTTTATTAGCCATGTTATATTTGTGTGGACAATCAGAATGCACAAAATGGGTCCAAAGTATGAAAAGTTGAAAACAGCAACAACCAAAGTTTAACCACAGGCTCTCATTGATATACACCTATTATCGTGTGATACTGTGAAACGGAAGTTTCATTGTTAAACCTTTATTTAACCATTGGCTATCATGGGCATATATCTAGTCTTGTGAGAACCTATCAAACATTACTCTCATTGCCTATAAACTGATTAGTCATTGGCTCTCATGAACAGACACGGTAATCTCATTGTTTAACCAGTTGCTATAGTGTGCAGAGATCTAGTCTAGTGAGATTCTGTTAAACGGCAGCCTCATTGTTTAATCATTGTTGAATCATTGATCCTTATGACCAGACACATAGTCGTATGATATATAAAAATAAAGTCTGGCCCTTATGAGCAGACTGTCGGGCAATTAGTTTAAGATATTGTTCAACGGCAACCTTATTGTTTAACCATGTTTTAACAAAATGTAGTCACATGGGCAGGCACCTACTTAAATAGGCATCCCTATTTTCAACTATTTTTTAAAAAGAAATTGTGGCCTCCATGCGAAAACATCTAATTTAGGATAATATAGAACGGCAGCCTCATTGTTTAAAATATTTGGTCCTCATTGGTAGACATCTATTTTAAAATCCTGTTAAACAATAGCCTACAATCTTACTTTTCCCTCAAGTGTTTCGTAATATGCCGATGCGCGTATCGAAACCAATAGTGAACTGTTACTTTTTACATGTTGGTCTACAAGAAAGATACCTCACTCTACCGTTCACAAAATTACAATGTTTCTGCAGACATGAGAGGTATCATTCTACACTGTTATGGAATTATTTTGACAACTTTGCTATCAATAATTTAATGGAAGCTACTAGGACAACCTATTAAGCTAAACGCTCATGCAGATTTTGCAAAAAGAATGGTAACTGCTTTCGGTAGATACTTAAGTCTTAATCTTTAATTTGTAGCATGCGCAATAACGCCGCTCGACGTTTAAACTATTCTTGTCCGTTCACTTAGTTGTACTCTTAAACTTACGTAATTAGTTTTGTGAGGTAGGTTCTGCTTATCAAGCAAACTAGACAAAAAACGTCAATCCAGTATCTCTGCAGATACACGCTGATTGCATATACGTATAAATTCAAGACCTCTTCGACACAAGTAATGTCTTGCTAAATTGGCAGTCTTTAGCAAGGCATACGTTTATTTCTCATTTTGTGCGTATTTGTGATTGAAATTTTTTGGAAGACAGAAGTTCACTTTCCATCTAAAGTTTAGGAGAAAGCGTGGTTTTAATGTGGTTCAATAGGAAATGACGCCATGAAGATTGTGACGTCATATTACCGGATATAACGTCACAATTTAAAACAAAGCAAGTTTGTTAAAAGAACGGTGTTCTTTTTTTATTCGTACCGGAAATCCTGACATGCATTCTACTTATAAACATAATTAAAATGATCGGATGTATCTGTGGTTTAAATTAGTGAGGGTACTGCAATGGATAGCGTGTGAAATGACAGTGCTTTGTGGTATTAGTCTCATCACTAGAACAGATGAACATGTAGGTCGTTTTTCGCTATTTTACTGAAAAAGCATGTGATAAAAATAATAATTACAGACAACTAGTCTTGAGAGATCATGTGCAACGGCTGACTTATTGTTTCTTTACCTTTTGCCCTTATAGGAAGATATTTAGACTTGTTTTCAAAGCTTAAGCAAACATTCATTAAACGTGAGACACGTAACAAACACGACAATTTATTATGCATCGTTGATCATAATTGTATATGGAACTTTGTTCTTTATCTGCTTTAAAATATTGTTTTTAACACAAACAAACTCAAAACACTAACAACATAAACAACCTTTATTGTATCGTTGCAATCGATTATAATAAAAAGAAAAGTGAAGGGACGCGGCTAATATTCAAAAGCCCAGCGACGAACGTGGTAATGGTTTAAGCATATACATTAAACGAGATTCACGTTACACACACAGACAAACAACATTAGCGTCAAAATATCTAGCCAATTCTGTATTTAGTATACTTTTTAATATATAAGGTTATTCACTGGATACTGACATGTTCAGTATCTGGATTTCGGGGGAAACCTTTGGCAATGATTTACAAGAAGGTCAATCAAATGAAATCGATATTTGATATGATATATTTTTAGCTTTTACACAATGACCTAATTTCCGACGTTTTGAGGTGTTGGAGCCAGACACATAACATTTCCGAAACATACGGAGAATAACAATTCACGAACCAAAACTTGGTTTTCTGAATAATTTCACAAGGTGGTAGTAAGTTAAGTTTAAGCATTTTATATTCCAAGTAGATCCATTGAAACAAAGCATATTATACATTTGACATCGTAAGGACTAATAATAGTATTTGTTTACTATTTTGGAGCATTTTTATAGCAATACACTAAAGCATTATAGTATAATATTGACACATAAGATAAAATTCAATTGACATTCAATTGAAACGCAAGTCAACCATCGCATACCATTCAAACTTTTATTTTATTAACTGCTGTTCACACCTGTGTCATTTCCATGTTTATATCTTCATTGTTCGATGATCCTGTTCAGTTCATACTTTAATTACAATTGTTTTATATTAAAAAGTTCCATTTTTCGGATAAGTTAGCTCAAGAAATCAATTTTCAGTCGATGCACTTTCCCTGTAGCGACCTCAGTAGCCTCGACATCTATCTCTGTCCCTCCGTAAATCAATCGCGCTTTAATAGTTCGGTTAGTTCCGCGTCCTTCTAATGGCACGTTGAGTGTGCCTGCAAGATGGCAACCTCCGTCCGTAACGTACATCGGGTCAGGATCAAGTGTGTAATAAACACGAATGGGTCCAGTGGTTTGACTTGAAGTTGCTATACTGTAGTACATGCTAACCTGTTCTTCTCCAACAGTAAGGCATTGTCCAGCTGTGATATGTTTATCAAAGACATTTTCGCAGCGATCACCCCCATCTTCGTCTTTTACTTTATAAGTTTCTCTGTGAAATTTTTTAATGAATACCGCCCTTACGTTTACGCCATACGAATATTTGCTCACTCGCTGAGAAATCAGCTCTGGTTTATGTCCAAATATCACGGCCCCCTTTAAAACTGCAAGGTCTGGATCAGTTGGGATGATAATTTTGTGCTTATCAAACTTCGTCTTCATAGCTTGCTGGAGTAATTGACATGTGTTAAATCCGCCAACTAAAACAATGGTTCCTATATCATCTTTGGTCGACTGGTCAAGTAGACTGGAAACGTGGTCAACTATAGCATCAGCTTGGTTCTCTATAAGGTTTTTAACTACATTCTTATCGACTCTCAATTTGTCGGCTGTTATTGATACCTGCACGAATTAAGCTATCAATAATAAACCGTTTCAATTATCTAACTGGCTCTACTTTAGCTGTAAAAACAATGCATAGAATAATTAGGTACATATACAGAATTTAAAATAAATTTTACCACCTTTTCTGTTTGGTTCTTGTTCATCAAATCATTTATGATTGACTATTATGTATAGATCATTTTGGGTCACAAAAGAATAACATTGCACACAGGTATGCTTTTACAGTCTTATAATAGAAGACGCCTGATTACCAACAAGCGGAATTGCTAGATAGCCGTGGTGTAAAGTTTTCCCGAATTAACATATCAATGGTATTTATTTTTGTTACATCCCAGGCCCAAGGGATCTTACAAACCTTATTGCTTCAGTGGTTTTATCAATGCAACAAAAGTTGATTGTTTATAAGAATACAATTGTAAATGCAACATTTTTAATCCCATAGCGAAACAAAAGATGGTGAAGTAGAAAAGAAGAGACATCGTTTTGTGTATTCGTACATACCGTGCTTTTAAATGGAGAGTCAGTTATAAGGTCGTGTATCTCCTTGCCCTTACTTTCCTTCACTATGTGTGGTAACGTTGCTGAAATTCTGAATATCACTGATTTATTAATTTTCAGTGGATCAAAGCCGCGCTTTTTCATTTCGAAGTCGCGAATCATGTATACGTAATCGTCCATATGAGATCTTTTAAATTCTTCAATCGTGTCCTTTCCTAAAATACACACAAACAGAACAAAAAAGAGAAGCCTATCTATTTAAATTCCAAACAATAGCAATTAAATGTATCAATTAAAATTTTAAAACGCGTATGGCACTTTGATATTGACGCCATTGTATAAAAGCCGATTTCAAGAACAACTTTACGATCTTTTTCAAAATTCCACTGCTGAACTAAAATTACTTCGCATTTCAAACGTAATGAACGTAAAAAAGCATAATAATTTTATGTTCTTATTTAAATTACAAAACGCGTTATGTAATATAGAGAGCATTTAGTAAATAGCATTTTTAACCTTCTCAAACAGATAAACGATTTTTTTTCAAAAAGTCCATTTCTTAACCAAAACATACTTTACATAACAAAAGTGATATACCTATTATGTCTGCTACAAACGTGACATAAGCATCGTCTACCTTCGTACCGCCCCAGTCTCCTCCACTGGCTTTGTAAATGTTCTTCATCGAACCGCTTCCTGCTACCTCTTGGACAGCAATATCGACCGTACCGCCTGTGATTTTTTTTAGAATGACATTATACTTTATTTACCCGATGAAGTTTACTTAACTGATGAATTTCAAGACTTCAGTGGCTAAGAACTTTGGAAGGAAATAAAAAAAGATGTTTTATACAGATACATTTTGTCTGTAATAAAACCAACTGTTTTAAAAGAAAACTGATCTTGCATTGTTCTTTACACCACTAGTGACTACATTCTTTAACCGTGTTGTTTCATTTGTGCAAAAAAAAGGATTTGCAACTCTTTAACCCGTAAATCAGTTTATGTTTTAGCATGCTGGTTGAGAAAGGCATTTAATTTAAGAAAAAAACCTCCTGCATCAACAACAAGGACTTTGCTCCCTGTTTCGAGGGTAGACAGTGAGCCACCTTGGCCACTTATTTCCATCGGTAAAAATCGACAGTAAATGGCTGCAGCCTCTGGTTCCAAAGCTATGATAAGTTTGTCGGAAGAAATACCAGCCTGTTTTAACAATTGTATAATTTTCATTTTAGAATAGTTGTTATAGGGTTTTGATACAAAAACTAATGATATTTTAATTATTTCACCTTTGAATAATTGATCAAAGGCCAAAGCCAGATACAAAGACAAACAAAGACAAACAAGTGACATACGAAATAAACACTGTTAATTTCTATGTCGATTAATCTATATAAGTTAAGAGTTATTAACTCCATTGGAGCAAACGAAAGTTATGCAGTTTTTTTGAGAACTAACAAGATATTATTCTTACATTAATTCGAAATGAAACAAATATTATTTCTTTTTTAGGATTGTTTTTTCAATAGCATTGCGCTGTAATTTGCACACGTTTACCTATTGAATTTCCATTTGTTTTAAAAAAATAGACAATTACGTAAACAATTCTTACACTTTCAGCAGCCTCCCTCATAATCTGTCTGGCACTATCATCCCAAATCGCTGGAACTGTCAAAACCCAACTGATATCCTCTGGTTTTAAGTCTCCCTTGAGTCGGTCTTCAATGACTTGTAACAGGTCGTCTTTAAGAAATCTGTAAACGTTTAGATTGAAGTAATTCGAATAGGTACTTGAAACGGTTCTGACGTGCAGCCATGTTTTATGCTTTGATTCTAACTTTATTGTTAATCAAATCTGTCTGATATGAACTCTTAAATAGTATACGTTTTGAAATTGGAAGTTGTTATTACTAGTATTAAAAACCAAATATCGTATCCATGTTATGTTCTTTTGCATAGTATCAAAAAAAATGGATTGACATTATGTATAACAATAAGATAAAAAAGAAAGATAACGCAATCAAATAACATCATCATGATTTACCTTATTGCAACAGAGAACACAATATTTGCTTTTAGTTTCTTTCCAGTTTCATCTTTAATTTCCATGTCTCTTTTTATATCCTATTGAAAGACAAAATAAATATAAATATTGAACACTTTACGGCATTGTTAGACTGACTGGTACATAAACGTAATTTTAGTTTAAAGACCATTTTTTCCTGTGATTCCACGATATTTACTGATAGCAATTTGAAGAGCTCAAATAATGTAATCGCATACTAGATCTTCTTAATGCAAAACTCTATAATATTTTACCGTATTGTAAAGCTGCATCTTGAATCTTTTGAAAAAATACCATTTGTCATGTTCCCCATCTTCAACCAGACTGATGTACTTGTTTTCAGCGTCATATCCAAACGCTGAGAATGTCTCTCCATCGGGTTCGATCAGAAGACACGTTGGTGCTGTAAAATGATCCGTTTTCAGCGGAGGCAATGAATAATTGGTCTGATTCTCACTAAATGTGTAGGACAACGTTTGTCTCCAAGTGGGTTTGACTCTTTAGAAACTGCGGAACACTAATTTATGATTACGAAAGGCTGGGTTGGCCAATTATAGAAGATACAATAAAATGCTATAAAAATCAAACTATTTTGGGGCCAAAACACTGATCTAAATTGTGCCGCAATAATACTGTAGTAATTATATCTCCTTCGTACTTGCTTTGCTAATTTGGACATGCCTCAAGTGCATACATGTGTTTTGACATGGATATCTGACAATTTATGCAAAAAGCTACAGAAACAAGCTCATTAGCAAAAACATAAACCCAGTTTAGTGGCACTGGGCAAACGCCAAAGACATAGAACACAAAATCACAGATAAGAAACATAGAAGAACATCACAAAACTCCACAAACAGCACAGTGCATACATACAATATATATATAAAAATAGGTATGTTTATCAAGAATTGTTAGGTACCGCCTTGGAACGGTCAGTAAAATGTAAATTAACTGGGGGTTTAAATCAGTTTATGGGCACAAACCTCACTCTTATCCCAACAATCCTTAATAAAGATAAAACGCAAAAGGTAAATCTTATCAAAGTATGCATTAACTTGAGGAAACTTCTAACCTCTCTTTGAAACATAAAACCAGTATTCTTCAATAAAATAAATTTTACTTCATTTGTTTCAATTTAGAAGCATCTTCAACAAACCTCGAACACTTTTCTTCGTTTAAAAAGATAAAAAGAGAAGTCAATAAAAGAAGAAAGGTATAACAAATACCAGATACATGTACCTTTCGATGACATCAGCTGATCTCCATTCCAATTCCTCACTATGACCTTTGTTGGGTTGTCAACAAATGCACTTCTTAACAAATACGCCCATCCGGAGTATGTTGTTCCAAAATCAATACCAACAACAAGAATAGGTACCTTAATTGTACAGACAAGTAGTTGGTAATTAATAAGAATTTTCAAGACAACCGATTGTGTAAACACAGTTATTTAAGAACAATTACCCATTCATTTATCATACTAAAGCATCATTTTAAAAGACCTTTGATTTATAATAAAATATGAAAACTTACTTACCATGACTATTCGTTACCGATTGCTGACATTTATCTGTTCAGACACATTCCTCATTCGTTATCGTCATCCATGTATATAATGATAACATGCGCTCGTTTACCATATGTTGAGCAGATACCATTCGACATAATTGCTAATATGTCGATAACAGCGGTATATTTCATATACAGTAGTAAAAACAAGTGACATAAAACATAGTGTAAAAACTATTTTGTTTTTCATTATTTATTTTGGTGTCGGCTTTATTTATGTTATTTCTTCTATGTATTATCTACGATGCTGCATCAAGCCTTAAGTTGACTTATGCTTGTTATTATGAACTTACTTAAATCACGATCAGTAATCTTTCTACATATCACTATGTAAAATAACAGCTTCCATACCAGGCAACACCACCGTACCAGTTCATTTACCAAGTACATCATCATTTGTGGTAATAGTGTGACACTTTTTCATTTTATATGTCATAACCTACTGAATGTGAACAACTTGGATTTATATCTCAATATAGCTGATGGTTCTTCATTGCAGGTTCTCGGGTACATTGAAACGTGTACCATACTTATTTTACCTGACTTTCTTATTGATATATCAGTTTTAGTTCTATCTGATGGTACCTCGAGTCGACGTTGCAAGTTTAATGTATTTCAGGAGAGGAATGGTGTTACCACTGAATCCCTTAGGTTAACATTCGACTCGCTTGTGTGTGGTGAGCCGTTTACGGTCCGATATACGAACCAGCGCAACTTAGAGGTCGGTTAGCACGAACGTGTTACAGAAAACGGCCTAATCAGGGTGTTCCATCTCGCGAACTAATTTTGGTATGGACTGGATGTAGCACGTTTACCTGCAGTAAGTCATTGAGTAAAATCAATGGTCTGGCAGTGCAATGTTTTTACAAAGTCACTGTTAATTTAACCGAAGTGAGTGATTAAATGCGCTTTCTATTATTAATAATTCAGCTTCATTGTAATTGCTGAGATCTTTTGAAGTCTATGCTTCTGTGTCGACAATCGTGTTTTAAATAGAAGATCGCGTGAAGATGCTTACATATTGGCGATTGACATTGGCATCTTTACCCGTCTTGTAAAAGACCCTACATTGCAAGAACATTTTAGCTTATGCCACAGCCAACACTTGATATGATCACGTTATTGTGCACTTCTCTTTTCCAAAATAACTCCATAACGATCAGGGGTGAAACTTTATTGGTAAACTCAAAAAGTATCTGTATGACCTTGCTAATTTAAGAAAACCCGTACGACATCATAAGATCAGAGCAATAAAGAAAACGCCGGACGTTTTAATCGGACTCTTCTGAATATGGTAGGTACCTGGACGAATGTATCGGACTGGCCGACAAACATTTGACCACTTGCACAAGCATACAATGCAACCGGATATAAATTAATGGGCTTCTCTCCGCATTTCCTTATGTTTTGCAAGGATCTCAGTCTGCCCGTTGGCGCATATTTCGGAACCGACCCTACAGAGAAACAGGCGGGCGCCCAATATAACAAGTACGTAAATCGCTAACGTGGTCAAATGCGATTTCTGCATGAAGGTCTCATATCGATATGATTTATTTAATGTTTTTACACAGTGACTTGTTTCCGACGTGTTGAGGTTTTGGGGCCAGAGATCATGTAATTGTGCACTTCTCATTTACCAAACATATAAAAACAAAAAACTACTTTTAACACAACTAAGATTACTATGATTTTACAATGCGGGGGTTGTATTAATATTTCGAACGTTTTGATATTAGGTAAGTACCTATTCATGATATAGGAAGAATTACAGTTACTGTACTATTTTGACCAAATTAGATTTTAATTAATGAACATCCAATTGTGTATGCAAGTTAAATATTATCGTAACACATGTTTTCTCAGAGGGAAGTATAGCGACTATTTGCCATTATCACATGTTCCAAAACTTTAATTTTATAAACTGCTGATCACATCCGTGTCATTTTCATTTTCCATATAGTTATTGTTTGATAATCTAGTGCTGTACATTATTTTATTGCAACTGGTTTACATTAATAAGCTGGTCCAAGATATGTTTTTAAACATCCTAAGACAGTTTGGAACACGCTTGAAGTAAACAATTTAAAAAAGTTAATTACATAGTTTAAGAAATGTTCTTGATGTTTCACAACGTTTGGCTCAAGAAGTCAATTTTCCGGCGATGCACTCTTTCTGTAGCGACCTCAATGGCCTGGACCTCTACCTCTGTCCCTCCGTAAATTATTCGTGCATTAACAGAACGGGCATGACCAATTCCTTTAATTGGAAATTCCAATTTGCCTGCAATGTGTCAACCGTCGTCGGTTACATACATCGTACATGTATTACTTACATCGGAAAGTGTGTAATAAACAGAAATGCATGCATTGCATTGACTTGATGTCGCTGGAATGTAGCTCTTTTCAACTCGTGCTTCTCCAACACTCAAGCACTGCCCAGCTGTGATATGTTTATCAAAGACTTTTACGCACAGCGCATCCCCTTTCTCGTTTATTACTTTATAAGATTCTTTGTGAACATGGTCAATAAAATGCCGAAAAACTTCTACGCCATACGTGTATTTGCTCACTCGTTGGGAAATTAGTTCTGGTTTATGTCCAAATATTACGGCTCCCTTCAAGACTGCAAGGTCTGGATCACTTGGGACGATGATTGTATGGCTATCAAACTTTGTCTTCATAGCTTGCTGGAGTAATGGACAATTACTAAATCCTCCAACTAGAACAATTGCTGCAATGTCACCAATGGTCGACTGGTCAGTTAGGTTGACAACATGTTCAGCTATGGCGTCAATTTGCTTCTTGAAAAAAACTCGTAACTACAGTCATATCGACCTTCATTTTGTCGTCTTTGATGGATACCTGCAAAAAAAATCTACACTCACTATTGAAGTCAATAAACAGTCTTAAGCAAACCGAAACTGCTATTTTCAACAACCAAAAAGAGAAAAAAATGCTATTTTCTCTTTTGAAATTGTATAAGTATTTTTTTTATATATATCGTCAGGTAAAATATGTATTCAATTCCATTCTACAAATTAAATATTTCATGTAGTGTTAGTCACTAAGTAAATTAGTGCAAACTTCGTTGTTAAAAGCAAAGGTATTTACAAACAGTTCTGAGTAATCAGATGCTTTTTATTATATCTTAGCTACATTTAAGACGGCCATTTGTTAAATAGCCAACGGCTAAGTGACAATTCCATAATAAATATTCATTAAAAATAACAACAAATAATTGATTTTATTGAACATGAGAATTCATTATTGTAGCAGAATACACACCATCTTATCAAATATGGAATCCTTTATGACCTCATGAACCTTCTTGCCCTTGATATTGTTCGCCAGTAACCCAAATGGAACCCTGAATACCACCGGCTTTTCGCATTTTGAGGGGTCAACGGCTAGCTTTTTCAGTTCGAATTCGCGAATCATACATATGTAATCTTCCATGTTTGACCGCTTATGGACTCTTTACCTGTTGAAACCCAATAAAAATGTAAATATCTACATCCACAATCCGGTTCTTTAATAACAAACACACAAACGGGTGACACAAAAACAAAATGGAAACGTTGTCAACGCACACAGTAAAAATGAAAAGTGATAAAAGGTAAACATACGGATATATTTAGACACTCACTATAAATTAGGTGAATCATTTTACAAATACTCAACCAATCGTTTGATTACTTTTTCAAACAGGTTTTGAACCAAAAACATATTATCTAGGGTAGGCATCAGAATCTAGTGCCTAACATGTCTTCTAAAAACTTCATGTAAGCATCGTCCACCTTTGTTCCGCCCCAATCTCCACCACTAGCTTTGTAAATATTCTTCATAGAACCGTTCTCTGCGACCTCTTGTACAGCTATGTCAACAGTACCGCCTGGAATTGAAAAAAAATGTTAAATGTATTAGAACATTTAAAATGTTCTAGAGAACAAAACAAAGATCGGTGGACAAAAAGTAAAACAATTGTTTAGATCTCGCTGATGTTTGGCTGCTCTACTATTCCAGAGACATGGTCCACAATGGCGTCTATCTCTCGCTTGAAAAAGGTCACTAAGAATCCCATTTCGATCTTTAATTTGTCGCCAGATAACGAAACCTACGTTCGAAATAAAATGTAGAAAAAGCAAAAAATAACATGCAATAATCGAATTGTGAAGTGTAAACATACACAACTGAATTTCTAGTCTAATATTCAATTACATTTAGTAAACCAGCCAGTTTTGCAACACACGAACTGTAGCTACTAACACTAACCTGGCTTGAATGTGGTGAATCCTTTAGAAAATTTTGTAAGGTCTTGCCTTCTGCACAAGTTCTGGCAAGGTTACAGAGATTCCGAACGTCACAGCAATATTGCTCTTTAATGGGTTAATAGCTCTCTTTTTAACCTCGAAATTCCACATCAAAATTAAGTAATCTTCCATGTGTGTTCTTTTGTACTCCAGCAGTGTTTCATTTCCTGAAACATTCAGAACTATAATTGTCAGTTTCTGTATATTGAACATTGAAAGTAAAATAAAAAATACGTTGTCGTGATTAGTTTGTACTTTATTTTGATTGCTTTGAAATGAACCTTAAAAGAAAAAAAACACACACTAGTTTTAAAAATTGGAAGAACCAATGCATACCAACAACATCAGCTAGGATATTGAAATATGCCTCGTCAACTTTCGTTCCTCCCCAATCACCACCACTGGCTTTGAAGATGTTTTTCATAGCCCCATTTGTAGTAATCTCTTGGACAGTTATATCAACAGTGCCGCCTAAAAATCATTTAAACCCTATTTTCTGAAAGGAAAGTACATAAAACAAACCGCAAAATGAAAAGGGAAAACGCAACTTTCCCTTTTCAGCATGGTAACATTTTTATTCAACAGAAACCCTTTGTAATGTCCTCAAAGCATTTCTGTAGGATTAGAAATATCTTTGGGAATATTACCAAACACTTCATAGTATAGTATTGAAAAGTTATAGTGTGGTTTTCAACATTTCTGGTAATATTCCCAAAAGTATCCATAGTATGCCAGGTTTTCTGGGAATATTACCAATTTGATCTTGAAAATTTGGTAACATTACCAAAACATTTTGAAAATATTTCCAAACACTTTGTAGTATAGTATTGAAAGTTGTGGTGGAGGTTTCAACATTTGTGGGAACATTCCCAAAATAATCGATACTATGCCGAGAGATTTTCTAAAATATTCTTCAACTATGAAAAGTCACAAATATTTGGTAATATTCCCAAAAAAAATGATGAACATTTTCTGCTAGGATTCTGAATTTAATGTCCAGGTTTTCTGGGAATATTACCAATTTGATCTTGAAAATTTGGTAACATTACCAAAACATTTTGAAAATATTTCCAAACACTTTGTAGTATAGTATTGAAAGTTGTGGTGGGGGTTTCAACATTTGTGGGAACATTCCCAAAATAATCGATACTATGCCGAGAGATTTTCTAAAATATTCTTCAACTATGAAAAGTCAACTATGAAAAATATTTGGTAATATTCCCAAAAAAATGATGAATATTTTCTGCTAGGATTCTGAATTTAATGTCCAGGTTTTCTGGGAATATTACCAATTTGATCTTGAAAATTTGGTAACATTACCAAAACATTTTGAAAATATTTCCAAACACTTTGTAGAATAGTATTGAAAATTGTGGTGGGGTTTTTAACATTTGTGGGAACATTCCCAAAATAATCCATACTATGCCGAGAGATTTTCTAAAATATTCTTCAACTATGAAAAGTCACAAATATTTCGTAATATTCCCCCCAAAAAATATGAACATTTTCTGCTAGGAATCTGAATATAATGTCCAGGTTTTCTGGGAATATTACCAATTTTATCTTGAAAATTTGGTAACATTACCAAAACATTTTGAAAATAATTCCAAACACTTTGTAGTATAGTATTGAAAGTTGTGGTGGGGGTTTCAACATTTGTGGGAACATTCCCAAAATAATCAATACTATGCCGAGAGATTTTCTAAAATATTCTTCAACTATGAAAAGTCACAAATATTTGGTAATATTCCCAAAATAAGTGATGAACATTATCTACTAGGATTCTGAGTATAATGTTCAGGTTTTCTGGGAATATTTCCAATTTGATCTTGAAAAGTTGGTAACATTACCAAAACATTTTGAAAATATTTCCAAACACTTTGTAATATAGTATTGAAGAGTTATGATGTGGTTTTCAACATTTCTGGTAATATTCCCAAAAGTATTCATAGTATGTTGAGAGGTTTTCTAAAAATTAATAAAAACTAGGGATTGTCACAAATATTTGGTAATTTTTCTGAATTATGAACATTTTCGGCTAACATTTTAAAATTCGTCTTGGAAATAATGCCCAGGTTTTCTGGGAATATTACCAAAGTTAATCTTGAAATTTCTGGTAACATTATCAAAATTACCAAAACCTTTCGGGAATATTACCAAACATTTCAAAGTATAGTATTTAAAGTTATAGTGGGGGTTTTAACATTTTTGGGAACATTCCGAAAACTATCGATATTATGCCGGGAGATTTTCTAAAATATTCTTCAACTATGAAAAGTCACAAATATTTGGTAATATTCCCAAAATAAATGATGAACATTTTCTGCTAGGATTCTGAATAAAATGTCCAGGTTTTCTGGGAATATTACCAATTTGATCGTGATATTTGGTAACATTACCAAAATTATTTGAGAATATTACCAGATGAACTGAAACAAACTAATTCAACCAAAAGCCTTTGAAAACTCCACAAATAGTTTCTGTAGGACCAAACAGTTCATAGTATAATATTGAAAACTGGGGCTTTTCAACATTTTTGAGAACATTCCCAAAATAATCCATATTATGCCGAGAATTTTTCTATATCATTCTTAAACTAGGAATAGTCTCAAATATTTGGTAATATTCCCAAAATGAATTACGAACATTTTCCGTTATCGTTCTCAAATTCATCCTGAATACAATTATATTATCTTGAAATATTTGGTAACATTACCAAAACTTTTTTGGGCATATCAAAAGATGAATTGAAATAAAATAATCCAAAAGAAAAAGCTCCACGTGAGCTGCTGTAGGACATGAATTATTCTGGGAATATTACCAAAATCTTCATTGCATAGTATTGAAATTAACAGCAGGTTTTTCAGCATGTTTGTAATATTCCCAGAATAATCAATAGTATGACTAAAATTGTTCTAAACATTTCTAAAACATGCAATATTCGCAAATGTTTGGTAATATTTCCAATAAAAATATAAACATTTTATAACAAGAGATGTTTGTCAAACAGTAATCCCCCACCACCCCCTGAGCGCCATGTTGTCAGGATTATTTGAACAATCGAAATATGCATGGACTGAAATGACAGCTGATTGGTCATTGCCATTGGATGACTTTAAGGCAGTTTAAAGGTTATGACCATTCAAAGTGTGAGGATAGTAGACATAGTGTTCAATCGTGTTCAGATGATAACAGATATTTGCAGATAAAATGTGTCCTCTTAGAAGGGAATAAGTAAATACGACAACATTTTAATGGCGAATATGAGTTATGACCATGACGATAAGTGTTGATTGATAGAACGACATAGATTACATATTCCTGGTTGTTTAAACCTACTAGAATGTTATTTCAGTATTACAGGTATGTCTCTTGCAATTTTACAATTTGACAATAATTATTTTAAATACAAGTGTGGACTTTCGCATATTATGATAAAAAAAAACACAGAAAAGAACAGAACAGACGTTTATAAGTCATATACATCAGAACATCGTCTAAACACGTACACTTAGGTTTTTGATATCAAATGCTTGTACATGGTTAGTGCTATGGTTAAAGACACAAATATGTTGACGTAAAGGCAGCAGTATCAGAGGATGAACTAAATTAATAATAATAATAATTATTAGGAATAGCATTACGAATACATACTGATTCTTTAAAATAATCGCAGAGCTTAACCAGCTCACATTTATTGACAGAGTTAAATATATTTCTGGGAATATTACCAACTAAATCTTGAAAGGTTTGGTAACATAACCAAAACAATTCGGGAATGTTACCAGATGAAGTGAAATACAAAAATGATTATTTGACAAACATACAAACAGCAAACAGACAAATAGAATTTAAGACGTAAAACTAGACATGCTGGTTTTACAACTCTTGCTAATTTACTGCCGGAGATACGTGTGACAAAATGTTTTGTGACAGCTGGATGAACCGACGAACAGACAGACAAGTGAAATCTATTTGCCTCTCAGACTGGGGCATTTAAATAAATAGCAGTATTGAACATATTTCGGTTATAACACATATACAGTTTTAAACAATTTTTTCACAACGTGAATGACAAACAACTAAGTGTATGTTATGAACTGTACATTAAAAGTATGCTTAAATAAAAAAAGTCATCGAGAACATGATTAACATAATTGGTGAATGTTCCATCAGTAACCATGGAGCAGGTTCAATACTTTTTTATTGTTTTATGTTTCTTTCCATATCATTAAAATAAACCTAAAGTATCTGCTTAAAGTTATCTATTCAAGAAAATAATAATACTTCTATCATTCGTTCTCTTATTTACAAGACATTTTCTTGATCGGAATACTTTATAGTATATGCTAAACATTTAAAAGTGGATTTATATTTCCTACAAGGATGTCACTATATCAGACTCTGAGTCAGCTTATGCTGGACACAAATGTTTTTGTAAGAAGGGGTATTTCATACAAACAAATTATGAAAACAAAATTGAAAAAAATATAATAAACACAGAGTAGATGAGCCAAAGCATGATGGCCTTCGAACTGTTATCAAATGACAAATAAAGGGTATAAATGTAATATTTCATGAATACCAAAGACGGCACTTTCTCAAATATGTCAAGCTTTATGCACAGAGGAGTGGATAAATAAATAAAAACTCCATCACAGAAATCACAGGAAGAACTTTAATAATGAGTTATGTAGGGTAACAGCTTAGCATACTGGAATGGCTCTCGAGAGAGACCAAGACTAGATTCCCGACTTCGCCATTGACCGATTCTCTGTGTTCACAAAATGAAACTTAAATTAGTAACTTACTAAAATAAAATAGGCTTTAAGGCAAAGCAAAAGTAAATAAAAATAACTCAATCGTAAAATGTACAAATATTTACAAAATGAAAACACAATGTAAGCTTACTGAAATACAAAAACAAGGTTTAAAAGATATGTACAGGCAAACTGTTATCTGATATTTATGAGCATACCAAAATTATGAGGTTTTAGATGTCTGAAGCTTGTTTGGAACAATACGAAGCTACGGACTGATTTATAAGTTGAATCTGAATTTCCGATAATTGTATTACGTTGTCTTTCTTACATCCTTCGAATTTTGCAATTAAATATCGACGATTAATTTTAATTTTGTCCAAGGGATTCAAAATCACGCTCTGTTTATTTTTTAAGTTGAGAGAACTTGTTAGTTTTCCGACTGGCCGACGGGTAAAGGTCATCATGTTTCCCTCCATTTCTCCAATATACACACTCTGGTTTGTATATTCCACAACTGCCACCTGAAGACAAACCAAACATATAAGTATTTCCTAGATTTTATAGATGTGGTGTATTCTTAAAATAACAGAGTATACTACATATTGCCATTACAGCCAAAATCCAATTAATTATCATTTTAAGTTCAGTATATTTGTTATATAATGTCTTATACTTTAATAGACAAATGGCTTTGTTGTATAATGTTTCATACTTCAAATGTCAATAATTAATCAAAATAGTTTAAAACATTTACCATTTTAAGCATTTAAGATTTAACGGCATATAACCTGTACACCTGCAATCTGCCTGTCTTTATTTACCAGTTTTTCCTACTGAATTTCCCCTTGTAACTGAAAAATAAACAATTACAATTAAACCCTTATACTATTCAACAACATAATAATGTATGGAATATCACATTTATCTGATGTAGGCGTGTGAAAAGAAATTGCTCGTTATATTTGTATTTACAACTAATTGTGTGTGATTTTCCCAGCAAATTGAAAACATTTAAAACATTACTATATTGGCAATCCGGGTACTATACCTCATTTATTTGCCGCGTTTTAGCGATGCACTTCTTTTCGAGGTGATTGATATCGGGATATATGTTGCATCTCGCATCCCTGAAATACAACAAAGTATGGCAACTCGTAGTGATAATCTGGGCAAAGAGATTGTTCACAGGTGTGCCTAAAATATTATCATTCCTTGTAACACCATTGAACAATCCTCAAACCACGGAAATTAATTTAGTTTTATACATCTAAATACAAAGAAATGGATGTTTGACATGGATTCATAGCAAACGCTACAGATCCATTTCAAAATCATGAAATATTTAAATAAATTGAAATAGTGATGACTAAAGAACAACTAGACAAATATAACATTAAAAAAACTTCAGAAAAGATACCTAGCTGCGCTAATTAAATAAGCAGAACAACAACAGGAAGTCCAATTATGTAAAAAAATATTGCCAAAAATGCTGCATTACAAATATACGAATTATTTGGTATTTACCCGGCTTCCACGTGTCACTTTAAAAAGTCGTGATTGGGAAAGTGCAACTGTCACTTTTTTATAAGTATTTGAGCCAGAGTCACAAAGCGTAACAGAAATGTAAACCACCTTGTGTCGTAATGCACCTGGGATTTAGGCTTAGGTTACTTTTACTATAAAAATGTTTTACTATAAATAGTTAAACGACCTGAAGCAAATTATAAGTTATTAAGAATGGGCGAAGTGAGCATACATAGAACAATTTTACCTTGAAATCTAACCATGTCAAGAACAGGGATCTGTTTTGCCTGAATCCTGGCTTCGTACCGGAAATAAACGGTTCTAACTTGCATTGAATGCTTTCATCATCTTCAAAGGAAACCTGTTTTGTGTAAAATTGTGAAAGATATTTATTTTAAACAAGATAAATATAATCATCACAACTAGTGCTTGTGGAAAGTTTTATATGATATTATTATTATAATTATTATTTTTAAAAAGGCGTTTATAAACTTTGCTAGGAAAATATGCGTGGCAAAACTTAATTGCAAATTGCTGATATCAACTCATATAATACTTGATAAATGTTTAATTATAGCATTGCAAATTGTTGATAGAAAGATGATAATATAAACTAATGTTGTTTGAAAAGCCAAACATAAATTATATGTTTTAAATTAGTAAAATGTGTAAGGAATGCAAATGTGGAACTTAGCGAAAATTGTTTGACAAAGGTAATTTTTTTACACTGTTTCATGAAGGCAGAAACTGTTTTAAAACTGTGCATCCGCTTTTACAAAGGGTTAAAGGCAATAACACCATAAGAATCATATATTTTTTACAAATAAACAAAAATATAGTAGTATTTACCTTAATGCAACCAATGCTGCCACAATGAACATGCTTGATTACTCTTCCATTGAATTTTTGTTCTTTAGTTTGGAAGATATGACCATCAATACTCCACTTCATTGAAAATTCCATTTTACATGCATGCGCTTGCTCAGTGAACTTAGGAATGGAGAGGGCAGTGCGTATGCAAAATAAGACTTTCCCCTGCTAGCCACTGACACTGACGCGATGCAAGTTTGTTCAGCATAATGATGTATAACTAATTCTTGTGATCAGTTTGATAAGCATGGCATTGAGGTAATTTAAGATCTAGCACTCTGGTGGCTGGATAGTTAATGCCAAAATTTAATTGCCATCTACGTCCCAGTGGCTTTGTGTCAAAGCCAACTGATTATGGTGCATTAAGTGCCTCGTTTAAGAAATGTTTTACCAATTCATATCATGGTGTAGTTTACTTGTGAAATATAAAGAATTCTTTAAGGGTAACAATGTCTGTTTAACCGTAAACCATTTAAACTTTCTGATATGATGACGTCTTCGAAAAGGTGTATTTGTGTATAACTCATGAGAGTTGAGCTAATCGTGTTTAAATTAAATAAATCAAAACAATCATCAATATTCCAAGTAAAACATATTTTTATCTATTTCATTAAAATTAAATATTGATGCAAATATACTTCAAAATACTTAAATAGCGTTCGTATTCTCTCTCATTGTTCGTAATCAATTAATATATGAAGTTTTATTGAGTCGCTCAAAATTTTGTAATTTCACTCACACAAAAATCGAAATGGACAGATTGCCGGGGAGACGGCTATTATTATCTAACCAGTTTTCTATTTTCAGTAATATGTGCTTGTACATTGTTGCCGGCAAGTCAACCAGAACTGGACTTTACAAAGAGACGCATTTTTCAATTCTCAGACTGCAACTGAGTAGCATTTATCTGATGGAACGAAGTGAATGATTAAATAATTTAGGTGTTTATTATAGGTGTTATTGAGATGGGCAATTCAGTTAGCAAGTCATCAATCCTCCATAAATCCCCCAACTTTGGTCAATCCTTCAGTAAGAACAAACAGCGGTCTGCATAGGACTGTAGTAATTATTTCAACTATCATAACTTTACTGCTATATACCAGCATGGATAATCAAATCAGCCAGCCACTAGTTTACCAGCGTAATAAACTATGATAGAGCAGGTTTGGTGGGAACTGACCCCTACTAACAAATGTTAGACTCTTTCTTGGAAATTGATAACTGTAGTATAAAAGGATGGTTTCTTTTAATGCATGTTAATTATCTTTCATTATTTTGTCTGCTGTTATCACCGCGTTTTCATCATCGTACTGTTGTGTTTTCATCATCGTACTGTCTTGTTTTATCATCGTACTGTCGTGTAATCATCATTGCACTATTGTGTTTTCATCATCGTACTATCGCGTTTTTATTGAAGTACAATTGTATTTCCATCGTCGCACTGTCATGAAGTCATCATCGTATTGTCGTGTTATAATCCTCGTTCTATTGTCTTCCGGTGCGCATGAGCATAGAAGATTTCCCCTCCAAGTGCTAACATGTTGGTTTCAGGGGTGCGTGTCTTTGAAATATATCTTCAACCGAAGATCATCATCATCATCATCATCATCATCATCATCATCATCATCATCATCATCATCATCAACATCAACATCAACAACAACAACAACAACTACGCATTATAACCTCGTTGGCACCATTCACGTCATCATTGCATCATGATTTGCATAAATGTCGTTGTTGCCTAATTGCTACTATAAATATCATTATCTTAGTTGTGGTCATCACATAATGTAATCATTCTTGTCATGTTGCGTCGTGATATGATTATCATTATCTTAGTTGTCGTCATCGTCGTCGCATTGTGATTTGTATTATTGCAAAAATTGTCGCCAATGTGGCATTATCGTAACTATCATAATCAACATTCTCATAATCACAATACGCATCATCACCACCATCATCATCATCATCATCATCATCATCATCATCATCATCATCATCATCATCATTATAATCATCATCGTCATCATCATCATCATCATCATCATCATGTTGCACATTTTCACTTACTTTACATAGCATTCAATGTACCCAAAATAATAGTTCAGTTATCATAGATTTGATGTTCAATAATCATCATATTTACACCAAGTTTGCTACGGAGGGTCGGTTTCCCGGAAAAAACTTTTAGGTTGTGCTTGTGGAATATTATTTCAGATGTTTTTGTTCTAAAAATACAACGTATAAGACTGACATATTCGGGTTTCTATGGTTGCGTTGGTTCTCAAACACGTTAAATCCCGAATGGAATAGTTGTATTACAGAATAGCAGCATGAGCAAGCAAATAGTCAGAATAGAGATCGCAAGAGTAGTAATAGTAGTGGAAGTTGTAGTAATAGAAGTGGTTGCGGTGCTGGTGGTGTTTGTAGTAGCAAGTAGAATTAATAGTAGTTAGAGGTAGTAGTAGGTGATGATGATGGTACTACTATTAGTAGTAGTAGTAGTTGTTGTAGTAGTAGTAACAGTATCAGTAGCAGCAGAATCAGCAACAGCAGCAGCAGGTAGTAGTAGTAGTAGTAGTAGAGGTAGTAGTAGCAGTAGCAGTTCCAATAGCAGGAAGTGTTGTAGAAGTATTATTATTCATAAAAAGACAGGTGCTTTTATAAAGTAAATATGACGTTACGTCATTTTACTTCAGACTGTGCCATTTGCTTTAGGGCTATGCTATCATTAGTTTTTTCAAACGACCGATGAGTTTACGAGACGTTTCTTATACATTTATATTATTTTCATCAAGTTTGACGCAATTATGATTGGAGATTTACAATGATGGTGATCGTATCCGATATTTTTTTCACATGAAGGGCAAATTATTTTATGTGCATGCGCACCGTAAGGCGATAGTATGATGGTAAAAACATGACAGAACGATGGTGAAAACGCGACAGTACGATTATTAAAACAAGACAGTCAATGATATAAATCCCACATACCCATGATGGAAACATGACAGTAAGAAAGTGAAAACATGACAGTACAATGATAAAAACATAACAGTACGATGACAAAAAGGCAACAGTGCCATGCTGAAAACATGACATTCCGATGTTGAAAACATGACAGTACTATGGTGTAAACATGACAGTACGGTGGTGAAAACATGACATTACCATGGTGGAAACATGACAGTACGATTGTGAAAACTTGACATTACCATGACAAAAACCTGACAGTACGTTAGTGAAAACATGACAGTACGATGGCAAAAAAGGCAACAGTACCATGGTGAAAACATGGCATTACGATAGTGAAAACAAGACAGTACGATGGCATAAACATGACATAACCGTGATGAAAACTTGACAGTACGTTGGTGAAAACATGAAAGTACGATGGCGAAAACATGACGGTACGATGATGAAAATAATGACAGTACGATGGTGAAAACTTGACAGTATAGTGGTGAAAACGCGACAGTACGATGGTGAAAACATGACGGTACGATGATGAAAACAATGAAAGTACGATAGCGAAAATATGACATTACAATGGTAAAAACGCGACAGTACTATGGTGAAAACAAGGCAGAATGATGGCGAAAGGCGCAGTCCCATGATGAAGAAAATACATTACGATGGTGAAACATAAAAGCAGGATGGTGAAAACATGACAGTACAATTGTGAAAACATGACAGTAAAATGGTGAAAAGGCGACAGTATGATGGTGAAAAAAGACAGTACGATGGCGAAAAGGCGACAGTCCTATGTAGAAAACATGACTGTACGATAAAACAAGACAGTACGATGGTGAAAACATGACAGTACGGTGGTGAAAACATGACAGTAACATGATGGAAACATGACAGTACAATTGTGAAAACATGTAATTATCATGACAAAAACCTGACAGTGTGTTAGTGAAAACATGACAGTCAGATGGCAAAAAAGGTAACAGT
Organism: Mya arenaria; assembly: GCF_026914265.1. Classification (NCBI taxonomy): domain Eukaryota; kingdom Metazoa; phylum Mollusca; class Bivalvia; order Myida; family Myidae; genus Mya; species Mya arenaria. Next base: position 41,670,649 of record NC_069135.1, read on the forward strand.
ACCATGGTGAAAACATGGCATTACGATAGTGAAAATATGACAGTACGATGGCATAAACATGACATAACCATATTGAAAACATGACAGAACGTTGGTGAAAACATGACAGTACGATGGCGAAAACATGACGGTACGATGATGAAAACAATGACAGTACGATGGTGAAAACTTGACAGTATAGTGGTGAAAACGCGACAGTACGATGGTGAAAACATGACGGTACGATGATGAAAACAATGACAGTACGATGGCGAAAATATGACATTACAATGGTAAAAACGCGGCAGTACAATGGTGAAAACCAGACATAATGATTGCGAAAAGGTGACAGTCCCATGATGAAAAAAATACATTACGATGGTGAAACATAAAAGCAGGCAGACTTTGACTTTTGGTCCAGCCATGATCCCCGTCCTTCGGGGAAAAACTACTGGTAAAATCCTCGCAAATTTCCCCCGCACCTAAGTAAAGACTATTCCTGGCTATTTTTTGCGCAAAGACAAAACCACCTCATTCACCCGGCACTACCGGGCTACCTGAAAGGTAAAAATACGGCACATTTCCCCGGCTATCCCGCCGGATATGTGGGAGGGGGGCGTGGTTACAAATTGACTGGTGAAAAAGCTTATACACTTTCTTAACATCTTAATCTTTCAGTATGTTCCTAGATTTTTCCAACGAAAAATGAGAATCGTTAAATTAACCACAGTAAAGGCACTCGCCGCACTGAATCAAAATGTAATATTATTATGATAAGTAAAACCAATGCTTGAAACATAAACAAATGTACCTGTCACTCTAGTGAATTGTTATATTGATTTTACGGTGATGCAAATGTAATACATATGTATTATTATATTAAGGCATACGCAATCTTATTGTTTGCAACAGATTACTAAGACTATCTATGTTACTTGCGTCATCATGAGATCACATTGAAGACTTATACATGAAGTCATTAATCATACATCTTTTCTTGTGCAAGAGTTCTTATACACGTTAACATTGGTTCATCTACTTTAAACGCTGGTCCCTATGCTAATTTTGTACAATATTGAAATAATATTGTCAGCGGCCTCCCGGGGAGCCAATTTATTATCTTGATAATGAATGGAAAACAACAGTTTCTTTAAGATATATATTTCTTCGATCATACTTATTGAAGTATTTTATAAAAGTTGATTATCTGCCAAGCTTTATTCTTACAGAAGAAGATTTGCAATGGAGCCAATCTAAAATGTTAACTGTTAGATAGTCAGTTAAGTTTCCGTGTTTCTTTAGACGTCGTATAGACGCCTATTTCATGTGACTATAATATCGATTTTATTTCGGATTTTAATATTATAATTGGAACAATCGTGTAGTTTAAAACATAGTACATGTATGTAATTAAAGTTGGTATGGCACTTTGTTTTATTGCAAAAGTCCCAATTTTATTATGTCTCTATTCTGTTTGCACTTAACCAAACATTTTTCGGCAAAAAATTAAAAGTCATGTTCTTACATATTTTCGTGTCAATATTTTGTTCGTTGCAATGTGACGTACCATTGCTAAAGTTGAATGCTCTTTGGACGTGACAATACTTCTAATAATATTAATCATCATCATAAGCATAATCATTAAATTATTATTGTTATCATTATTATTTCCATCGTTATCAGCAGATTCGTAATAGTTCTTGTCTTCAATATCATGTTCATTTTGTCATCACCGTTGTCATAATCCTTTTGATTGTTGTCGCAACCATTGACGACGTGGTCGTCTTTGTATTTATGTTTATCGTATATTTATGTCTATATGAATATAACAATGTCAAGATTAAGGTTATGTGTCTGGAACTCTACATTTTAACATCCATATAAAAAAGAACACGTACAGACAGAAGAAACAAACGCACGGACATATGGACAGATGGACGAACAAACACGCACGCATACATATAACGTCCTGCATTATCAAGTTACTATTAATGACCTTCAATGATTAATGCTTTATGATATTGAGCTGTACATAAAGTAATTTCAAAATATTGTGTTGCACATCAAAACGCGTTCGTATAACAATTATAATAATGATGTTAATACTTCCATTAGTTGTGTCTGTGATAAGTTACACGTGAAACATACACATATATCAATATCAATGTTCATGCTTTTAGTCTGAAACTATGAAAAGGAGCATACACCACAAATTGACGCGATCAGACGGATGAAAACAGTTTTATCCTGTTATTGTTTCGATTTAAAATCGACTTCTTTTTTGAAATTACAGACGGAAGGATTGAGTTCTCAATCAAATTCAAGTTCTTACATGTACAAGATATATTGTTTGATATTTACTTAGGTAGCGCCCATTCTAACAGTACCAGTATCAATGCTGTTGAATAAAGAGAAAACAAGTGCATATATAGAGGAATAGGAGTATAATGTACACGTATTGTTAAATAAAATTGTACATGGTGCTTTTTAACTAAGTAGGGCTGATACAATATAGGGCATAACGAGTTCTGGTTATACACAGCTATAAACAGCTCGGGACTCGAACCCTCAACCCCCTGCTTGCAAGTCAGGTGCTCAACCACTATGAGCTACCTGAAGGGTTGGTATACTTCTGTAAGGGCAATCAACAAATCAACAAATCGATCCGTGAACAAATGTGCATTCATATTAACAATAACCTGTATTAAATTATACTGATAATAAAATATGTTACCTTAGACCATTCATATACATTTGACATTATGCAGTTGCAATGCGATCTGTATGAGACAAGAAATGGGAAAAGGGTTTTTGTTATCCATGCTTATTAGTCATTTGTTTCAGCTTTAGTCACTGTACTGTCAGCTTAGTCAAAATCTAACATTATTATGATTGAAAGTGTTGCCAGATATATATTTTTTCAGTCCAGAGCCTATTTTGATAAGTTTGGACTAGATTGACGCTAAAATCAGTCAATAGTAAAACCTTTGTTTTATTTGACCAGTTAAAACACTCAGTAACACCAGCTTGATGTCAGATATCACCCTTGTAATTGCAAAGCCCATTAGTGTCAAGATCAGATCAATATTTGTCTTGAAATCCGCAACAGTTGTTCAAGTGCCTATAACTGCTCATCAGCAGGTCATAAAACGAAGCTTCAAGATTGAAGGAAAATGTCTAGAAATTAAGAAATTTGCGGAGGGATATAATTAACCAATAAGCAACAATCCAGAATGTGATTTATCAATATGACTATTAAAATGTGAAATAAAAGTGATTTTGACTGAACTGTTTAGGATACACAACGTTGATACAGTGTTTGACACTAAGACTTTTAGAGAAGGAGTCCACCGGACTCCTTAATTCCAAAATCAAGGAGTCCGGCATAAAATTAAGGAGTCCAGGATAATTAGAACATTTATTCAAATTTATTGACTCAATGCTCCAGCTAGCCCTAAATAACAGGTTGCGACACCCGCTGCCCTTTTCAAGTACCCGGCTGCCATTTTACTACACCCTGCTGTGCCCTTTTGTTTGCCAGTCAATGTCCAGAAATGAGTTATAAATGTACATACTTTTGACACTGACTTAAAGTTAACAGCTGAGGTAACAAACTCTAAACTTGTACCGTATTGAAAGAAGTAACATCAAATTACATAAAAAGTTGAGTACTGCATGGCCCTTGCAAGTGTCCCATAAAGGCTAATTTAATTCACATCAAAATTGTCATTTGGATGGAGCACTGATGACTATTTATTCAATGATTTCACAGAGCCTTTGGTATTTCATTTCTGAAAGGCAAACTAGAGATTTGTATTCTGAGAGCACATTTAAGTTATATTTTAATTGTTTTATTCAAATAACATGAACATGACTGAAACTATTTATCTTATAGATTCTAATATGACTTGAAAAAATTGCCATGAACTGATGATCTAGCATATAGAACCTTGGCCTCTTGTGAAGCGGCTGTGGAGCCATCAGATATAAGGGAATTGAACGGGGGCATTATCAAATACTGAATTTTGTTTAATTGGAACATTCATCTGCAATCAGTGCAATGAGACACTGACATGCCTTATATGTTGTGTCAATGCTAACAGACTTTGCAATATAAGCTTGGTACATGGTGACATAGTCTGTGTAGGACTGTCCTTATTTCTGAATAATGTTCAGCATCCATAAACAGAATGTACTACCTGTCAAAGATAGCTTTGTTCAGCTGAATTAACAAGCAGTCAGCTGGTGATTAACTTAATTATTTTTTCCCTTTTTTGCATTTTCTTAGCTTATAATATTATCATGGCCCTTAAAAGATTTTTGATGGCTTTCAATCGCACCTTATAGCGCACAGTGACAAAGCTCCCTACAGTCAGGTACTCATATACAGATGTCAGTTCAAACATCAGCCAAGACTATTGTTTTAACCATGCTTGCTGAATTTCCTTTCTCTATAAATTACAAACTCTTTATGTTTTTTGTTTTTCTTTTTCAGTTCTTTTATTTTTCGCAGCCGGTGGTGAAATCCATTTTACCATTGACATAAACATTGTTTACATCTAAAATCAACGAGGAATATTTTTTAAACACCGTTTGACGGGTTTTATCGATTTAGTTACCATATTTCAAACATTAAAAGATACATGAGTACCAGTCAATGACGTCAATTACTACTTTAAAAAGCGTCTAAATGATAACAATTTGACGAGTCGCAAAATAATTACATACGAGCTTTCGGATACTTTTAACCTTCGGATACGATTTGTGTACAATTGGATTTTGAAATGAAGGAGTCCGACGGACTGCCTAGACGGAAAATCCGGTAGTCCGAGCCGAATTTTAGGAGTCTCGGACTACCGGACTCCCGTTAGTGTCGAACGCTGTGATAGTCTGCTTAAATTTTGTTGAACTTTATCAGTTAATTGAAACTAATTCCCACAATATTTAGCTGAAATCAATAATGGATTATCTCGGAATATCTTTAGAAAACATTTCTTTGGAAGATGTCATTGATGAAGAAACCAACACATTAGGAATATCCCTTGAGGAAATGGAAACCTCTTTAAATGCTCAGGTACTTTACATGTTTTACTCAAATATTCTTATATAAATAACTCTATTTATGTAAAGCAGTTAACCTTTATGTCGTAAAGGCAGATTAAAAGCAATGTTTGTATTGAATACACCATGGAATTTATCTTAATGCTCAATTTAGATTGACATTATATTTTATAATGCTACGTAATTCCATTTACTAATATAACGATATTTGATCAAACTGTATTAAGTACATGAATATGTATGATGTATGCTTAACACAGTTAATGGTTTTTTAAGACTATTATAATTATTATAATATTTGACCTTTCAGGATTTGTCAAAGCATATCTTTGAGTTTGATGATGAATTTATCATCAGCCTAAAGGTAAACTGTTATTTTTGTGTTATTTAATAAATGTATACTGCCAGTGACGTTTATAGTTTGTTTGAGTGATTTAGACTCTTAATGTGTGTATTTAGATCAACAGTTTTGTTTACATTTTATACACAACTCAATGTCTGCCTCTTCTGATTTCTTTATCAGATGGATGTCAAAAGTTGTATTGTTTCGGAGTATTCATTACCTGTTGTTATCTGTTGAAATCGGAAGGTCATACAGACTTTTACAAACTTTTATTTGTACGCAATAGAACGGAACGGGTGTATTTTAGCTATAATGGCATTATTTCAACTTTATTATTTTAAAATATTTAATTGTTTACTGCGCAATTTACTTTCACTTTTGGTTTTAAGTGTCTGCAGTATGATTGTTGTTTAAGGGTCATTGCTTTTGAACTTTAATAAACACAATAAACAAATCAGTTACACTGACGTTCTCAGACTCGTCATTTTTATTTATTTAAGCAAATCAAAGTTTCAAAAATTCAAAAATTACAAAAGAACTATTTCAGTATAAATTTAAGCACATTTCGGCTTTTCATATTTCCAGCGCAGGAGTATGTTTTTGCAATTTGTATTTACTTTACGCATGCGATTTTCTTCGGTTAATCATATACATTAGTATCGGCGCAAAGGCGCTATTTTATCATATGCGCATGGAATTCATGTTAATGGAATGCGCATTATATTATTGTGATCTTTTGTTCATTAATGCTCTATAGAGTTTTTATAATTCACCCAATACCGTGATTCAGAGGCATACTTGAAACTAAGAAATGGCTGAGTGTTTGATAATCAGAACTTGGAACCATTTGTTCCTGTTTTTCCTGCATTATACCCGGCTAATTCGGTGCCAGACTATTAAGGTCGTTGGTTTGAATCCCGGTAGGAAAATACGACTTTGATTTATACGGTCCCATAATAAAGGCGGTTGGCCTACTTGTTTATGACCCGGGACTCAGTCATTGAGAGGGATAATTGATATAATCGATGGACATTTTCAGTTCAAATGTAAAATAGAAAAAAAGAAATACTTAGTATCATGAAGCTTTTGTAGTGAAATTCAAAAACACATGATTCAGAAATATTTAGCTCGTATTTATTAAACAAGTATTGCATTCTTGAAAGGGCAATACGAGGAGTATTCTCCCACGTTACAAGCATAACAAGGTGCAGTTATTTATGTTATGCTGTTGATATGTTTTCCTATTGCCCTCTCAGGAATGCAATATTTTTTTAAAATGTAATAAAATGTGATTCTTCAATTCACAACGTGTATTACATTTACATTCATTAAATGTTATTTGCATGCATTTACTAAACGTATAAAGGTATACTTGTTTCAATAATTATTTATATATGCACATTTATGAAACCATCATGTTGTTACTATTTATTTAGTTATACATTTTTTTATAACTGATGTGACTCTTTAAAGGATGTAGGAGCTAATGTTTGCACAATCAAAGCATTCCAGAGATTGACCTTTACAAGTTACACAATAACAAAATGATTAACATAGGTTATCGGCCTCATGTGTCTGATACATACGGTGGAACATAACTGCCGTCAGATAATCTGTTAACGTCTGCGAGTTGTTCGTGTTAACCACTTAATTATGCGATAATTATCAAGCTATCTAGTTAATAGAAACTGTTCTCTGAAAGATAAATATCACAATACTAAAAACTGGCTTCAAAGTGCTCGGAACTGCCACCTTTTTCCCTTTTAGCTGCATAAACAGGTTATCTAGTTATGGTTAGCGAATTCCACTTAATTAGGAACATAATTACCGGCAGATAACATTCATATTGATAAATGTATTTTGGCCTTTAGCTTCAACTGGTTATCTAGTAAGTGTTTATGAATTCCATTAAGTAAGTACATTCTAACTGGTTAACAAGATACGATTCATGTTACCAGTTATTGTTTTGATTATTCCATGGATCATTTTCAATGTGCCCATATCAAGCAGTCCTACAGTTTATGCCAGGTTTCTGGATTTTGGTCCATTTTCGAAGCCTCACTTCACAGCTAGGTGTTTATTATGCATGTAATTGAGATAACCAATTTCTGTCAGCAGGGGCCCATTAACCACTCTTCCCTGGTCAGTTTTGGGGTCAGAAGGATATTTATCAGAGAACATCTTCAGTACGATTTCTGCACTAAAATTCACGATGACTGTAGAAAAGCAATTTATATCATTTACTTTAGTTTTAAACTATTTATGAAAATGAAAAAAAAAAAAACATAATCATTGATTCCATAGCAAAGAAATAAAACATTGAAGTAAATAAAAAATATATTCAGTCTTCTTATCGTTTGATTTAATTTCGAACGGAATAACTTTATACATGGGATTTTTATTTATACTTTTCATTAAGATAACGTTAGCTGTCTACTTACTACAAAGTATCAATATCAACCCTATTATACCCAATGAAATGTACAATTGAATGAAATGGATATTTAGGTTTTATAAAATACTGGTTGAGAAGCAGTTTCCGACAGTTTTTTCAAGTGTTTATGGATTTATTCATACGTGTTAAAATTCCTACTAAAATTGTTTACATTTTCGATAACTACAGCTCAAGCTGCTATTGTCGATATATTTTTCACATGTGTGACGTCACATATAGTGTATCTAATGGGGGCGCCAAGAGGGTACTTACACTGTTCTGATAAGCTGTTGACGAGAAGCAGTTTCCGACAAATCAAATACGCGGCAGATTTTAGGTGCCTAGTGTGTGCTTTTATCCATTTATTTAATATACTAAATAGAAGACTACAGTACGAGAACTATTATTTAATTTTTCAGCATTTACCAAAATTAAAACCTAAAAACTTACGCCAGTCAATCATCATTCTGGAAATCAGGCAGACACTAAATATCAATGATATTTTGTTTCATTTCTAATAAGAACTTGTGTTTGTAATCATTTTAGTGAATGTGGGTGTGAAACTAGCATGACAACAGTGTTCGCAAATATGTGCACAATGATCATCATTTGTATAAGTCAATTAAGGACAACCTTGTAGCTATTCATAGATATGCAAATTAGGTTCACACGCATGCGCAATGCGCTGCGCGTGACGATCCCCACGTGCAAGTTTGTGTACAAATTGAAAAATAAACATTAAACATTAAATAATATTAAAAGTTATTTACGTGTCTCGGTAAAAACTTCAACTTTTGATTGCCTAGTAACCATATAATTGAATTACAATACCTTCTTTATGAAGATCAAAAGAAAGTACGCGAAAAAGCGATTTGTCGGAAACTGCTTTCCGTCGGAAACTGCTTCTCAACCAGTATAATAATTTATGTATTACATGTATATCTAACAGTGTCAATAATGCAGTTATAATGAAGTTTGTTATATATGGTTATATTTAAAGAATATGTTTTTCGCAATTTTCACAACAAATGAAAATTAATACTTTCTTTTGCTGCATTTTTGGAACAAGAAAAGAATACTGCAAACTTGATATATTGCTATTTTTCACTTTAGGATGATTACGCGTAATTCAACCGTATTAAATCATAGCAACATTATCCAATTGCTAACAGTCTCATAATTATAAAGTCTAAAGTTTGTAAACTCTGAAGTCATCACTTGGATTGAGGTTCGTATGTTTTTCTGTGAAATACTTTTTTGATTAAATTATAATAACTCTGGTTTTACTAAGTGCAGTGGGAAACGAAACCCGAGATGCAAAACGTCCTTACCTAAATAACGCCCGAGGTTTCTGGACTTTAGGTAATATAATCGAGTTTTAAGTAACACAAGTTGGCATATTACCTACAGACGGAATCACAGACAGACGGACGACCAAGGGCAAATCTATATGCCCCCCCCCCATGTTATGGGGGCATAAGATGTAATATTAAAATAAATGTAATATTTTAACCATTTGCCAAAAAATAAGGTCATATATTGATGTACTTAGATATTCTTATTACTTATAACACAGCTTACAACTCATTTTTTTTAATCTGAGCACTATATTACCTTGATGTTGAAACTGAACTTTCATAGGTTTCTATTGATACATTGACAATGTGGTCTTTGCTAAAATGCATTTCAAAAAAAAACATCATTGCCCACTTTTCATGTGAATTATATAAGCCCTCTTTATGTTTGTGTATCTTCGTTTATGTAATTTTCTAGAAAATTCATTTCCTAAAATATAGCTTTTAAAACAGCGATTAAAATCTTCTTTACTGACACAGTTAAATCAACGTTTGTTTTCTTTGTAAGATTTCTCTTCTTAATTTGCATTGTTGTGTGAGAACATTCTTCATTAGAAGAGTGATTAAACATTATACACACTGCATGGAAGCTTTTCATATTATATATATATATATATATATATATATATATATATATATATATATATATATATATATATATATATATATATATATATATATATATATATATATCTCATTAACTATTTTGTCTTTGCTTTCGGAATTATCATAAAACATTGCTACCTTATTTCAATATATATATATAATACTTGTTTCAAAGCAGTTTAATATCATCATATGAGAAATGATCACAACAAAGCAATATTGTATCTTAAACCACTATGTCCGGACTTTTGATATCATACCAGTATATTTGAACGTTATATGACTCATTTTATTTTAATATAATATTTAAAATTATCCAACTTTTTCTGATCGTTTGCACTCCTACATGCACAGTTGATGTAAATTTTTAATCACAGCAGTCACTGAACTTTTATTACATGTTTCTGTAATACAATGTATGTAGAGCATTTTTTCCAGAAATATATATTTTCTCCATATTATTTTCTCTTTGCGAAAAAGAAAATAAATGTATATTAAAGCATCTTATAATAGGGTAATAACTTATTAGTAGTGCGTTTTGATTAGGGAGATGAAATTCGACTAAAGTCGCACGAGGCGCTTACTGACTGAAATCAATATCTTAAAACATCAACAACAGTTGAATAAGACATTCCGGATCAACATGTTATTAATATATATATCAATGGTTTAAATCACTTAAAAGATTCATGATTTCGTAATAAATGTTACATTCATGACAAACTTGTTTTATGACGTCATTTAAACATTGCACAATGATACTTGATGGACGTCAGTATAGTGGATTTTGGACTACCGTATATAATAATAATAATAATAATAATAATAATAATAATAATAATAATAATAATAACTATGATATACAAATTTTATACAAAAGCATTCGATAATAATATTATTTTAATAATCAAGATAGCGAAAGTTGAAATACCAAGAAAAACCTCCTAACATAAAATGGCCCAAATCTTAAGACAAGAACAACTATAACTCTCAAATTAGTCAGGCAAACAGCTCCCAGCAGGGAAAGGGTCAAGTGGTCAGTTTACAGTTGTGTTAGATTAGTTCCACTGATAAGCCCGAGCATCAAGCTGATGCTCAGTAGCGGCATTAACTGTAGGACTGCAAGTGTTCATAACCTCGTGTATAGTGGTCAATAGGTTTATAAATATATGCCTTTGTGCGGTTAAACTGAAAACTAATTTTCTACAAGGGTTAGAATTTTAATATTTTAGTAAGTACCATTGGCATGTAGATTGCCGTTATCCTAAGGTAGTTGGCGAAAAATAAAAATTAGCTTGTGCCATTAAACTAAGTCCATTGCGCTCTACAATTCAGAGAAATTGCCTCCCATTTACTCCTCATTTTGAGAAAAAGGCTAATCAGTCCATGAAATCACCATGAAATTGTACCCGTCAATTAATTACCACTTAGTGGGCCATCCTGCTGGGCTGTTGAATGTGTGTATACCCAGATGATCTTTGTTTTGACTGATACTGCAGTGTTAAGCTTGTGGTCAGTTAGTGCATGTATCAAAATGATCTTGAGAATTGGGTAAATATTTGCATACATAGAGAATTGGCCTACACTAATTGATCAATTAAAAGTTAAAACTGAAATCACAATGTTTTCTTTACAGTTCTTGAAATTGATAAAGGGACATCTAAGTCATTTTTTTCGTATGATTTCTTTATCAGCCTAACTGGCGATAGCTTGTGTTCGGTCTTCAATTTTGTCATACGAGGTCGTATTTAAAATGAGTTGACTTGGGCGTGTGGGGATATTCATGAAATTTAGTGATAGCTCTTATTATTAAAAATATATAATATCCCACAAATAGAGATCATTCGAAACTGTTTATGTAAGTATAATGGTATACAACAAAATTAATTATTCAACTTAAAAGTTCAAGTTAACTGAATCAAATGAAATTTAATGAACGACAAAAAAGTTAAAAATAAGATGTACAGCTCGTTTGAAACATGTGCATTGGAATTGAATACCAGCTGGGCAGTCAGGAGTATTTATAAGACTGTGGCTTATATGTTGCTTCAGATCATTATCACAGAAATGTTGATAAGCAGTGACCCTGTGTAACCTTTATTAGAATGATAAGTTTGGAAGGCACAAACTCTTGACATTATATTTAATTTTGCACATAAAGAAGTAAAACTGGAAAAAAAGTCATGATACAATACTAAAATGACGGTTTAATTCAGGAGTCCGATGAACCATTGGCTGTTATTAGTCCAGAGGAACCCACACAGCCACTTCATACATCAACACCAAAGAAACCCATACATGTATGTATTCAACTGCCTGCAAAAATGGGAAAATTTGATGCAGAAGACTGTAGTTTTTACAATTAAGTTACCCCATAAAGTCATGTATTATTTTTTAAATAACAAAGAACAATAAACAAATAGATCATATTTATGCACCGTGTTAAATTTTAATTGCTTAAAAAAACAGTTCATAGATATGTTATCAATTATAATTATTTTTCAGACAAGTAAAACAGGAAAGGCAGACCAGTTCATATTTATGCACCGTGTTAAATTTTAATTGCTTGTAAAAAAAGTTCATAGATAATGTTTTATCAATTATAATTATTTTTCAGACAAGTGAAACATGAAAAGGCAGACCAGTTCGGAGGTTATTAAAGCTTAAGAAAACAGGGGAAGTGCAACGTCTACAGCCATGTAGGAGATGATGTATTCATAGCAATGTATCCCAGAGCCAGATCATCAGGGCTAGAAAAAAGTATAGAGGAAGGATTATAACTGTAGAGTTGACTGGATGTTGTAAAAGTTTGAAGAATCACCGAATTGTGTTGGTTATGTTACCAAACCTTTCAAGATTTAGTTGGTAATATTCCCAGAAATATATTTAACTCTGTCAATAAATGTGAGCTGGTTAAGCTCTGAGATTATGTTAAAGAATCAGTATGTATTCGTAATGTCATTCCTAATAATTATTACTATTATTATTTATTAAGTTCATCCTCTGATACTGCTGCCTTTACGTCAACATATTTGTGTCTTTAACCATAGCACTAACCATGTACAAGCATTTGATATCAAAAACCTAAGTGTATGTGTTTAGACGATGTTCTGATGTATATGACTTATAAACGTCTGTTCTGTTCTTTTCTGTGTTTTTTTTTAATCATAATATGCGAAAGTCCACACTTGTATTTAAAATAATTATTGTCAAATTGTAAAATTGCAAGAGACATACCTGTAATACTGAAATAACATTCTAGTAGGTTTAAACAACCAGGAATATGTAATCTATGTCGTTCTATCAATCAACACTTAGCAGAGTCAAACGTCATGGTCATAACTCATATTCGCCATTAAAATATTGTCGTATTTATTTATTCCCTTCTAAGAGGACACATTTTATCTGCAAATATCTGTTATCATCTGAACACGATTGAACACTATGTCTACTATCCTCACACTTTGAATGGTCATAATCTTTAAACTGCCTTAAAGTCATCCAATGGCAATGACCAATCAGCTGTCATTTAAGTCCATGCATATTTCGATTGTTCAAATAATCCTGACAACATGGCGCTCAGGGGGTAGTGGGGATTAATGTTTGACAAACATCTCTTATTATAAAATGTTTATATTTTTATTGGAAATATTACCAAACATTTGCGAATATTGCATGTTTTAGAAATGTTTAGAACAATTTTAGTCATACTATAGATTATTCTGGGAATATTACAAACATGCTGAAAAACCTTCTGTTAATTTTAATACTATGCAATGAAGATTTTGGTAATATTCCCAGAATGTTTCATGTCCTACAGCAGCCCACGTGGAGCTTTTTCTTTTGGATTATTTTATTTCAATTCATCTTTTGATATGCCCAAAAATGTTCTGGTAATGTTACCAAATATTTCAAGATAATATAATTGTATTCACGATGAATTTGAAAACGATAACGGAAAATGTTCGTAATTCATTTTGGGAATATTACCAAATATTTGTGACTATTCCTAGTTTAAGAATGTATAAAAAATCTCTCGGCATACTATGGATTATTTTGGGAATGTTCTCAAAAATGTTGAAAAGCCCCAGTTTTCAATATAATACTATGAACTGTTTGGTCCTACAGAAACTATTTGTGGAGTTTTCAAAGGCTTTTGGTTGAATTAGTTTGTTTCAGTTCATCTGGTAATATTCTCAAATAATTTTGGTAATGTTACCAAATATCACGATCAAATTGGTAATATTCCCAGAAAACCTGGACATTTTCTGCAGAATCCTAAAAAAAATGTTCATCATTTATTTTGGGAATATTACCAAATATTTGTGACTTTTCATAGTTGAAGAATATTTTTAAAATCTCTGGGCATAATATCGATAGTTTTGGGAATGTGCCCAAAAATGTTAAAACCCCCACTATAACTTTAAATACTATACTATGAAATGTTTGGTAATATTCCCGAAAGGTTTTGGTAATGTTACCAGAAATTTCAAGATTAACTTTGGTAATATTCCCAGAAAACCTGGACGTTATTTCCAAGACGAATTTTAGAATGTTAGCCGAAAATGTTCATAATTAAAAAAAATACCAAATATTTGTGACAACACCTCGTTTTTATAAATTTTTAGAAAACCTCTCAACATACTATGGATACTTTTGGGAATATTACCAGAAATGTTAAAAATACACCATCACTCTTCAATACTATATTACAAAGTGTTTGGAAATATTTTCAAAATGTTTTGGTAATGTTACCAAAAGATCAAATTGGTAATATTCACAGAAAACCTGGACATTATATTCAGAATCCTAGCAGAAAATGTTCATCACTTATTTTGGGAATATAACCAAATATTTGTGACTTTTCATAGTTGAAGAATATTTTAGAAAATATCCCGGCATAGTATGGATTATTTTGGGAATGTTCCCACAAAGGTTGAAACCCCCACCATAACTCTTCAATACTATATTACAAAGTGTTTGGAAATATTTTCAAAATGTTTTGGTAATGATACCAAATTTTCAAGATCAAATTGGTAATATTCCCAGAAAACCTGGACATTATATTCAGAATCCTAGCAGAAAATGTTCATCACTTATTTTGGGAATATTACCAAATATTTGTGACTTTTCATAGTTGAAGAATATTTTAGAAAATATCCCGGCATAGTATGGATTATTTTGGGAATGTTCCCACAAATGTTGAAACCCCCACCATAACTCTTCAATACTATATTACAAAGTGTTTGGAAATATTTTCAAAATGTTTTGGTAATGATACCAAATTTTCAAGATCAAATTAGTAATATTCCCAGAAAACCTGGACATTATATTCAGATTCCTAGCAGAAAATGTTCATCATTTTTTTGGGGAATATTACCAAATATTTGTGACTTTTCATATGGGAAGAATATTTTAGAAAATCTCTCGGCATAGTATGGATTATTTTGGGAATGTTCCCGCAAATGTTAAAACCCCCACCACAACTTTCAATACTATTCTACAAAGTGTTCGGAAATATTTTCAAAATGTTTTGGTAATGTTACCAAATTTTCAAGATCAAATTGGTAATATTCCCAGAAAACCTGGACATTAAATTCAGAATCCTAGCAGAAAATGTTCATCATTGTTTTGGGAATATTACCAAATATTTTCATAGTTGACTTTTCATAGTTGAAGAATATTTTAGAAAATCTCTCGGCATAGTATCGATTATTTTGGGAATGTTCCCACAAATGTTGAAACCCCCACCACAACTTTCAATACTATACTACAAAGTGTTTGGAAATATTTTTAAAATGTTTTGGTAATGTTACCAAATTTTTAAGATCAAATTGGTAATATTCACAGAAAACCTGGACATTAAATTCAGAATCCTAGCAGAAAATGTTCATCATTTTTTTGGGGAATATTACCAAATATTTGTGACTTTTCATAGTTGAATAATATTTTAGAAAATCTCTCGGCATAGTATGGATTATTTTGGGAATGTTCCCACAAATGTTGAAACCCCCACCACAACTTTCAATACTATACTACAAAGTGTTTGGAAATATTTTCAAAATGTTTTGGTAATGTTACCAAATTTTCAAGATCAAATTGGTAATATTCCCAGAAAACCTGGCATACTATGGATACTTTTGGGAATATTACCAGAAATGTTGAAAACCACACTATAACTCTTCAATACTATACTATGAAGTGTTTGGTAATATTCCCAAAGATATTTCTAATCCTACAGAAATGCTTTGAGAACATTACAAAGGGTTTCTGTTGAATAAAAATGTTACCATGCTGAAAAGGGAAATTTGCGTTTTCCCTTTTCATTTTGCGGTTTGTTATAACAGAAATCGATCATAGAATAAATGAATCTGAACAAACACAAACGTACCTCCTGCATCGACAACTAAGAACTTGCTTCTACTTTTAAATGCGGACAATGCATGTTCTCCACTACTTCTTTCTAATGGCAAATTTCGACAATAAATGGACGCCGACTCAGATTCGAGCGCTATGGTCAACTTGTCCGAAGAAATCCCAGCCTTTAAAAAACATTATAAAAATGTTTAAAAACCATTATAAGTTGGCATAACATAGATTATATTCAATCCCATGCTTAGCTCTATATAGACATTAACATGAATAGTTAAAAGGGATTATTTGACTACATAGAACAGCTGTCAGTGCTTGAGTTATTGTCAAAAAACAATTTCTTGGATAAACGGAAACGTCATTCAATTATTACCAACTATTTTTTTTTTAAAAGTTAACGCATTTCCAACGATGTCCAATGAAGTACAAATACATTGACAACAGTTTTACAATGCATTTCACTATATCGTCTGAAAGATCTAAACCCGAGTGATTTTCCCTGCATTATCTCCTGACCATATCAGGCTATTACTGTAGCATTTATTGACAGTAAGTTTGTGCGTTTTTTTTATAAAATCAATTGAAATGTGTCGCTTCTTTCTTTTCTTGTCTGCTTGTCTTATGCTGTTGTTTTTGTGCCATAGTTCGACTATCGCTTTGTCGGCGAAATTCCAACAATTTCTCGATATCCCACCGCTGTTTTAAAACATTTGCAATAGTTATTGAACGGTTGTTAAATTAAAAAAAAAAGCTTCATTGATATTATTCTTTGACCTAGAATATAATTGCTGTACTCTTAATGTCTATGGATAAAAGTGATAGCAAATAAGCCATATTACAAGAAAGTCTTACCAATATCACCGAGTGTGGCGTTTTCATTTGACTCATCAACATGGGTTCGTAATACACTCATAATGTGGAACATGGTAAACATTAACTTATTTTAAGCTCATCTTATGCATGGTCAAATTTGTTACAGTTTGGACAAGGCAAATGTTCTACCGATGATCATTGATTAATACCTTGACATTTTGCATATATGGTGAGTATTTGTGCTATTTGTTTTAACTATCCTTATGATTTGCAAATTTACAGCCAGGACAAGCCCTAAATCCAAGGAACTTTGACAAATACCCCTTGAATAAGACCGTGAACTTTGATCAACAATCATGGGTCTTGCATGCCATTTTCTCATTGTTGTGCTAAATGAATTTAAAGTCCCCCTATGTATTGACAGTAACAGCCCGGGCAAGTCGAAACACAAGAATAATTTACTAACGTCTCTTGAGTGTGACCGTAGCCTTTGGCATACCGCCAGTGACCACTTTTCGAGTTCAAAACAAAGTGTCGTTTGCAAATAATTAAACCTCCTCGGCCGCTTCTCTTATAAACTGCTTCACGCCATCATCCCAAATTGCCGGTACTGTCAACACCCAGACGATTTCATCAGGTTTGAAAACCCCTGAGATGCAATCGTTGAGAATGCTTAAAAGGTCGTCCTTTAGGAAGCTGAAAGTATGTAAATAGATATATTTTTAACAACAACATGGCACAATTTAGACACATTATTTTAGAAAGATGTACTGCTGACGGAGTTTAATAAAATATTTCATTAGCAGAAAATTCCTTTAAAATCTCGGTTAAGAAGTCCGACCGAATACGTAGAAACATCGGTTAAGTAATAACCTTTTTCATATAACTAATACAAACAAAAATCAAATATCAAAGAGAAAATAAATCAATTTGAGTTGTGCCACAGAATACAAGCTTAATGGTATTAAGCATATCTGTGTATATAAAATATTATACCGTATAGCAATGGCGAATACTGCATTTGCCTTTACTTTTTTCCCGGTTTCGTCTTCAATTTCCATATCTCTATTTATCTTATGGTCAAAGACAAAACCAAAACACATGATAAAGAAAAGAGACGATGTTAACGTACGGTTACATTTAAATTCAAGAATACGAATGAACAATGAAAATACATGTTTTATTGAAGTTTATTACCTTGTTGTATAATTTCATCTTGAACACCCTCTTGAAAAAAAAACATTTTTGACATTCTGTGGGTTTTTCTGCTAATTCCGAATACTTTGTTTCAGCATCGTATCCAAATACAGAGAACGTCCACCCGTCAGGTTCAATCAGGACTGTACGAAGGACTGCAGCAACAAGTCAGAAAATAAACATCTTGTGATCCATACGAGAAGAGGAGAAGAAAATTACTCATATACTTAGTGAAAATGTGCTGATCTCTAGGTTAAAGGGCGGATCCATGATCTAGTTGCACGTGATTGTCAAACGACGTATTGCCGGTTCGGTCATCCACCTCAACTTTAAAACTACTAATTATCTTCCGGGAGGGACGTGAAAACCCCGTAAGACAGTGTTATACACACAAACGTTAAAGATCATATTAGTTCTGAAAAGGGTTGCATTTCGTTTGCACAATATGGCCAATGGCGTGGTTAAATTAATGAACCCCTCTTCTCAATGTTGATGCCGTGATGTTGAAATGTCAATATATATTTGCCCGTGTTTGTTATAATGTATAATTCAAATAAAATTAAAAATAAATACTGCTAACGCAAGGATTAGCCTGTCGGTACTTGAATTATACGAAGTGAAAATATACCTTTTGAGGAAACAAATTGTTCCCTTTGCCAAAGGTTTGTGGCGACTTTTGTTGGGTTCAAACTCGTGTTTAAACGAATAAGACCATCCTAATGGTCCAAAATCAATCCAACAACAAGAAGTGGATCATTAATAATGAAAATATCATTTATTAGCTTTTAACATAATTAATTTATACTATTTTAAAACGAAATAACACGTAATATCTACTAACCATCGCGTTTCTGTCCAATAAAACTAATAATTTCTGTCGTTCAATTTTCAGAAAATGACTTGTCCGAAATAAGGAACTTGCTCATTATATTACGCCTTTAAGTTATTTGATAGCGAGTCCTAATGCGTAAATGCCAAATGCGTCATGTAAATAGATTTGGTCCTTATTACGATAAAGATATTGGGGTTGATTAAATTCGTAGATAAAATACATTCATAATGGCCTTTTCAACTCGTTCTTTCTTACGTTTGATGTCAAGCTAAGATCTGTTATTCTATTTGAATTATTAATCTATAAAATTAAAGCCACATTTATTCAAATTCATTTAGACGAAAGACGAAATTTAATTATATGATTGTAAATGTGTTTTAAATGAGCAAGGGTTTGTGAGAACCAACATTACCACATTGATTGCAGAAAAAATATTGCTGAAGCTAGCATAAATTAACCTCGCAAAACAGCCGGGTACCATTTTCAAACGGGATGGGATTTATTCTGGTACACGCCGGATCAGAACATTGGACCATGCTAGGGGTTATCTGGTCAATAGCAATTCCACGAAAGGCAATATTTTAAAACATTGACCGAAATGATTGTTCTGAACCTCCAGCCTTGAACATACTGTAACAATAAACTGACCAATGACCGTCACAGACAAGAGAGGGCATGCCATTGTATACTACCACATCATTCTTAAAACGAAACTGTCTGAATCTTATATGCGAGCCAGAGTTGCCAGAGTTGACACTCAACGAACATGAAAATGACTGTGTACGACTTCAAAACACTCATATCAAGCTGCTTTATGAAGTCAACATAATGTAAGGTAAAGGAAAACGTCGCAGCAGCCCAGTTGACATAAAATAACATTAGATGTTAGGGAAAATGAGAAGGAGTTATACCACCCATGGAAAATGTCATTGTTTAATTATGTACGAAAATGACCATGTTGCACATTTAGATATAACACCAATAAGTCAGGATAAATCATTTGGAAGAGTAATCAGTTCTCATGCAATTTTGTGGTTGAATTGTGCTTTGAACTTGCGCATATTTTCAGCATCATACCGAAAAATCTGGACAGCACCGGGAGTTCGTCACCATGCTAATTAAATGTTCCATCTTATCAATTTGATTGGTATTTTATAATTACTTTCCTATTCACAAAAATGTTTTGATTTTTACATCAGTTCGTCATTTGAAGGTGTTGTTGAAAATATTTAAATTATTGGTGTTATTTTGGATCCTTCCTTGTATTAATATTTGCATTTTTCACTGCAGTTTTATTATTAATTTCACTGCTGTTCTGCATATTAAGCGATTATTAAGAAACAGATAGATAAGTCATTCACATAAACATACGAATCATAAACATTAAGCAAACCAGAAAGATACGAGAAATCAAACAGATATAAATCATATTAATATTTTAATAAGAATATCGTAAGAGGTCAGCTAATTTTTAAACAAAAACAAATTATGTTTAACTATATTAATTATTAGGCCTGCCGATTAACGCCTTAGAACAAATAACATCAACAAAAAATGCATGTTAAACAGAATATAACATTTTTGTAGCCAAAATGTATCAATGTTTGTTTCAAATTTTACAAATAAGGTCTTAGCAAATTTCTCTGAAAGATATCGTCAAATAAGGTATCCTTAAATATCAGTTCATGGATTACAATTTCATTAAAAATAATTAATCTAACTGTGCGCAAAACCAAATTGATCTCGTTTGCTTCTTCCCCTATCCATGAAAACAGCAACCACCTTGTTTAACCATTGTTTAATCATTTGCTCTTATGGGCAGACTTCTAGTCTTGTAAAGATCCTTTGAAATGGCAGCCTCCATTGTTTAGCCATCGGCCATCATGGCCAAAAACCTAGTATTGTGAGGTTCTGTGAAACGGCAGCAACCATTGTTTTTGCCATTGTTTCTCATGTGCAAAAACCTAATCTCGTGAGATCTTGTAACACGGCGGTCTCATTGTTTATCCATCGGCAGACACAAAGTCTTTTAAGATGCTTTGAAACAACACTCCCATAGATTGACCATTTTTAAGCTATTGTCTCTAATGGGCAGACACCCAGTCTTGTAAGAATTTTTGAAATGACAGCATTATTAATACACAATTGCTTAACCATTGGCCCTTATAGGCAAACACCTAGTCGTGTGTGATCCTGCGAAACGGTAGCATCATTGTTTAACCATTTGCAGCCCTCATGGACAGAGAGCTTGTTTTGTTTTTGTGATCCTGTAGCCTCATTTTAAACCATTGACCTTTATAGATCATTGAGTTTTTTCAATGCGTTGGTTGTTACAAATCGAACACTGTGGCAATAGGTAAATTACACGGTAAGGGCTTTTGATAAAAAAGAAAAATTGAAGTATTTCGATTTGATTTAAATGTTAAAAAATATAGAAATAAACTAAAACAAATAACAATCAAATCGATCGATATTCAAATGAATATGCAAGTAAACTGTTTTTAACACATGTATTATAGACCTACTATATTTAGCAATTATTTGACATTATCACATGTTTTAGAATGTTTCATTTTATAACCTGCTGCCTCTTCATTGCTCGATGAGTCAGTTCTGAACATACTTTTTAAAACTGTTTAACATTAAAACTTGTTCCAATTTCTGCGTTTTTTTTATTTGTCTTAGTCAGTTTGTAATGAGCGAATAAACAAAAATGTTTGAGTAAATAAAACGTGCTGAAATACCCTTTTTTCAGAACGTTTTGCCCAAGAAGTTATGTTAAAGACAATGCACTATCCATGTAGGGACCGCACTTGTCTCCATTTTTATGTTTTTTCCACCGTAAATCATCCTAACTTTGATCATTTGAGCCCTCCAACTTCTTTCTATTGGATCATCCAAGGTTCCTGCTAGATTGCAATCTTCATCGGTAACGAACATTGGGAGGATGAAGTGTGTAATAAACACTACAATCTTCATCGGTAACGAACATTGGGAGGATGAAGTGTGTAATAAACACTACAATCTTCATCGGTAACGAACATTGGGAGGATGAAGTGTGTAATAAACACTACAATCTTCATCGGTAACGAACATTGGGAGGATGAAGTGTGTAATAAACACTACAATCTTCATCGGTAACGAACATTGGGAGGATGAAGTGTGTAATAAACACTACAATCTTCATCGGTAACGAACATTGGGAGGATGAAGTGTGTAATAAACACTACAATCTTCATCGGAAACGAACATTGGGAGGATGAAGTGTGTAATAAACACTACAATCTTCAGCGGTCGTACATGATGTTGATTGACCGTAGCTCTTGTAAACCTGTGCTTCTCCAAAATATAGACATTGTCCAGTTTAAATATGCTTAGCAAAGACACTGTCACAGCGAGCTTTGCCTATAATCATCTATAACTTTGTGTACTTTCGTGTGGACATGTTCAATAAAAGGTTTTCTACTTAGCGCTTTTACATATGTATACTTGATAGCTCGTTGGGAGATAACCTCTAGGCTGTGCCCGAATATGGCAGCCCGAATATGGCAGCGCTTTTAAAGACAGCAAGGTCTTGATCATTTGGGACGATAAGTGTATGGTTATCAATCATTATCTTAAAAACGAAGATCTAAAGTACTAAATCCACCGACTAGAACAGTTGATTTTCGACTGGTCACTTATGTTGGAAACGCGAACCACTCTACCATCAAATGTTATTCTCACACTCTGTATTTCTATTATTATTTTATTTCCATATATTTATACCTCAACTTCCATTCCTTAAATCAACTTCTTTTCGGCAATTGCGTTTATCCACCGATAAACGCAACATCTACGTTTATGTTTGGATCGTTAATCATCACATAATAATATTGTAACGTGTGCGGAGTGTACCGCGCGACTGTACACTATATTATCAAACTTATGGCAGAACTCTTAAATAAATGACAAAAGATCAAACTATATAATAACTTTTCTCAAGGTTACTTAACCTTTGATTGTGCACAAATGATTTTGATTAATCTCCAACTAAATAATCACAAAATAATTATATTAGAAGTAATTTTCCTTTTGGCATAATGCCTATGATCAACTTATCAAAATGAATTATTTCAAACTCTGCTCTGCCGATAACCTCGGTAAATTATCAGATAGCTGGGCTTTCTTGAATAAAACACTGGATGGTAACTTTCAAAATTAAAATGCTTATCAATTATGAAATACAAGATAGCAGAGAGTTCTTGGTAAATACATAAAATACGTTCACTTTCTTTGCGTCTACAAGCTTTAAATACGCTCCAACTATATCAAAGAGGAAAACAGAGCTTTCTCTCTGAAATATTTTTGAAGTTTCAACTTTTTATGCCTAACGGGATAGATGAGCTTTCCAGCAAGAGCATAGAAGTATAGGCATTAAATTAACTATCGTATCTTTCAACAACAGCCCGGTCCACTCGTCAGCTTTTAACTAGCCACTACGTCAAAGCAGAGCCGTTCGGTAAAGATAGTTAATATTTTAGAAAAGCAAATACAAAGTTCAAGTTGATTAATACCAATTATTTCTTGATGACAACTGTATGCTAACTGCATATAGAATGGCGATATTATCAAAAACGCGGCCTTATATATGCCTCAAAAAGCGTTCAAGTAAAGCAAAGCTTTCATTGGTTGTTTAAACTGCGCGTCGATTGATTGAAAACCAAGCACTTTGGTTGGTTGCGATAAGTATTCTGACCGGACTAAATTATTCTTATCTAAATTATTATCAAAATACATCGAGAAACAACTTTTGAGGTTACAGTCAACTATTTTATACGCCTGTGGTAAAATTCGTCTCAATAAATATGATCATTGTTGATCTTGTTTCTGTTTCGTGTCAGCAGGTCCCGTAAATAATAAATCAACATTTTAAAAAGTGTTATTATATTTTTGTTAAAGGTAGTGTTGCCATTAGTGTTTCATTTTTACGTTTAAAAGTGATTTAAAGTGGTTGATATTTTTCCGCGTTATTGTGAGGTCGTTTGATAAACTGTTTCCGGTTACGGCCGGGTCGTTCTATTTACAGAATGGGTGAGAGAGGATTACTGAAAGGTTTTCTTAAATGAAAAATAAATGTTTTTTAACAATAATTAAATAAAATAATGAATTATTTTTTATTTTATTCACACTTAAGGTGGTAATTTGTTATTTGTTAATAGATTATAGGCAATTCCATTAATATGGATAGTCACTCAAACTATTAACTAATGAAAGGTGTAATAGAAAACGGAAATTCAATATTGTGGAAGAATACACACCGTACTATCAAATCGGTTATCCTCGTAAATTTGCTTGCTCCTGATATCCTGAAAACCACTAGCTTATCACAATTTGATGGGTCAACAGCTCGCGTTTTTTGTTCTGACTCGCGATTCATGTAATTTGTATTCCTCCGTTTTTGACCTCTTAAATAATCACATTTCCTATTAAAATCAATCAAAATGTAAGTATCCACACCGACTTTTCGCATCCGTCAACAACATTGACGCAATTGAATATAAATCAAGATTATATCATAATAGGTGTATAAAATGCAATCGAAAAAGTATGAAGAGTTTTGTATTCGTACGCGGATAAACACACACACACACACACACACACACGCACACACGCACGCACGCACACATGCACGCACACACACCCACGCACGCACGCACTTACACACATCTCATCAGCTAGAATTCCTCGCCCTGTTTGGACATATACTAGTAACTCTTGATTTTTGTGCTTACTGACAGAACCGCTCTGTGATATGCCTTTATCAGTGAAAATTGGACGACACAGGACACTGTTTGTTTGCGGCTTAAATCAAGTACCATTTTACCATTAAGCAAAGGCAATCAAACATCATGCTGACGCCCTGCTGACTTTAGCTAGTGTTTCCTGACGCTATTAAGGCAGTTTGCGTTGCGTGTTAGTGTGTGTGTGCGTGTGCGTGTGTGTGTGCGTGTGCGCGCGCGCGTGTGTGTGTGTGGGGGGGGTGCGTGCGTGCGTGCGTGCGTGTGTGTGTGCGTGCGTGCGTGTGTGCGTGTATGTGTGTGCGCGCGCGTCATTATGTGTGTGTGTGTGCGTGTGCGTGTGTGTGTGCGTGTAAATATATATTTTCTAATTTTATCAACTGAAGCAAACGTCTGTGACATTACATTTTTTTATAGTTTTATTGTCACATCCAGTGTAAGGACAAGCTTAAATAGTCAAAAGTGTTTCCGCTTAAAATATATTTTAATATTAATTCTTAATATTAAATGCTCAGGCGATGCACTGTCCCTGTAGCGACTTCTGTGGCTTCGACCTCTATTTCATTCCATAAGTGAATCATTCGTACCATAACACATCGGTCAGTTCCAGTTCCTTCTAGAGGAACTTCCAGTCTGCCTGCCATGTGGCAACCTTCGTCGGTAACGTACATCGGATCTGGATCAAGTGTGCAATAAACAGAAAGGCATACAGTGTTTTGACTTGATGTTGCTGGAAATAAGCCAGTTGTAACTTCATCAAAAGGCGACTGCCCAGCTGTGATATGTTTACCAAAGACATGTTGGCAGTGGAAATCCCCGTGATCGTTTCTTACTTTATAAGATTCTCTGTGAACATGCTCAATAAAAGGCACCCTTATCTCTACGCCATACGTGTAATTGCTCCCTCGCTTGGAAATCTGGTCTGCTGTATGTCCAAATATTACGGCTCCTATCAAGACCGCAAGGTCCGGATCATCTGGGACGATTATTGTGTGGTTATGAAACTTTGTCTTCATAGCTTGTTGGAAAAAAGAACAATTTGAAAAACCCCCGACTAGACAAATTGCTGCAATACCATCTATGGTCGACTGGTCAATTAGGTTTGAAACGTGGTCAACTATACCGTCAACTTGCGTCTTTAAAAGGATTGCAACTTCGCTCACATTAACTTTTATTGTGTTGCGTTGGATGGATGCCTGCAAAGAATAAGTTAACATATACATTTTCATTGATATCTTAGTTGCATTTTTGTCGGCCATTTGTTAATATTCCGACAGCTTACTAGCAATTTCATAAATATGGATATTTACCCAAAATAACGACAAATAAATGAAGTAATGGGAAAATGTAATTCAATCTGGAATACAGATTAAACTATCAAATTTGATAATCCTTAATGACCTCTTGAATATTCTTGCCCCTGATACATTTCACAAGTAACGCAGATGGAATCCTGAAAATAATCTGTTGATCGCTTATTGATAGGTCAACAGCCCGCCTTTTTAATTCAAATTCGTGCATCATATATTTGTAATCTTCCGTGTTATTCCGTTTAAATTCCTCAACAACCTCGTTTCCTGTTGAAACAGAAACAAAATGTAAATATCCAAATCGACAATTCGCATCCGTTAGATATCACAAAATATGTCAAGATGTCATAATTGGAGTATAAAATGCAGCCCAGGTAGTATTACCAAATTTTAGAATGCTACAAAACAGACACACGGGAAACACCAAAATATGTCAGCGCTTTCAACGCAAAGAGAAAACATGAATAACGATAAAAGGTTAATAATTGCGATTAATTTGGTTGAATCATTTCACCAACACGCAACTAAACATCTGATTACTTTGAAGCAGTGGTGGATCAAAACCATCTTTGTATAACACACATAATATACCTAACATGGCTTTTAAAAACTCCAAGTACTCATCGTCCACCTTTGTTGCGCCCAAATCTCCGCTACAAGCTTTGTAAATATTCTTCATAGAACCATTTTCTGCAAACTCTTGTACAGCTATGTCAACAGTACCCCATAGAAACGACCGATTGTTAAATTTATTAAGGGCCTTTCATATTGCAAAAAATGAAATATTTTAAAATGTCATTGTTTTATTTAGTTAAGAGGTTTAGGATTTAGAAAGCAAATTGCATACATTTTTTGTAACATGTAGAGATGAAATAAGGTATTGGGCCAAATGAATGAATGTAGTAGTAGTAGTAGCTTAAATGTTCAGCATATGCAATGAACTCGTAAATCACAGATATGTGGCACTAAGTTATCACTGTGGGATATTCATCTACAACCATGGAGTTATTACTTTTGTTTGTTGATAAAATACTTTTCTCATTCTTAGAGCTAATATTTGTTTTACCAATTCCGCGATATTGGATACCAAAAGCGGTATATTGTTTTGAGTTAAATACGAGTCTCCTTTAATAAAAGCAAACCTCCTGCATCAACAACCATGACTTTGCATCCAGTTTTGAATTTGGAAAGGGAGTCATAATTCCCTTTCTGTTTCACAGGTTCAAATCGACAGCATATCGCCGCGGCTTCTGGTTCCAGGGCTATGATCAGTTGGTCAGAAGAAATGCCAGCCTATTTAAACAAGTACATTATATACGTTACTTCCTTTATACAGCTTTATTTTTATCAGGTACGTTATCACACCTTATCCAATTTGCTGTACTGAATATGTGTATTTTCTACCCGTATGTGCTTGTTACAACAAATAATCTAGGAATAAAGTTGTTTCATAGTGTTCAGTTATACAAACATTCTGTGTATATCTCGTTTATTTTGTCGTTGTCAATGCGCAATAAAGCTATACCAATTTAGTTTTCTTCGTTTTCATTTCTGTTCTGACTAATTTTATGTTCTTTCTTATAAAAAGAATATCTTTAGAAAAGCCGTACACTTTCAGCAGCTTCCCTCATAAACTGTTTGGCACCATCATCCCAAATCGCAGGAACTGTCAAAACCCATCTTATATCCTCTGGTTTGACGCATTCTTTGATACGGTCTTCAATGCATTTCAAAAGGTCGTCTTTAAGAAATCTATAATAGTTATGGAATAGGTAATAAGCACTTGTTAAACAAGATGTAAAACGGCACTGATATGTACGCATATTCGTTGGACACATATTATATTGCATAATTGATTATTCAGTTGTGAATGAAGAATTAATTCGAGCATGGAAACAACACAGTTATTGTCATAAAAAACACATCTAATATCTAAAATTCGAGCCACATTGTTTTTATCGGAAGCCTCCAATTTTAAACCACTATTAAAACAAATGCTTAACCGGTCGATATTCTGTAAGACTTACGTGATTTTTTTTTATTTAACTACCACAAATAAATCCGGTTGTTGATACAAATATAGGTCCGGTCGCACAAAAAAAGTAATTACATTTTCAAAAATATAGTTGCAAATGAAGTACTAGGAGGACAGACAAGCAATATATTTGACTTTTAGATTTAAAGTTTACATCAAAGAACTGAATGCCATCAACATAGTTTACCTTATGGTAGCCATAAAAACAAGCTTTGCATTTAATTTCTTTCCAGTTTCATCTTCAATGTCCATATCTCTTGTTATGTCCTGTTAAAGACAAATAAGAATCATTGTTACCTACCTACTTACGGATATCTTGTCTAGAACATGTATATATGAAAAATTAACAATGAATTTAAATGAAAAAATAGAGTGTTCTTCTGTAATGGAACTTTGTATTCCTTGTTTTGCTGCCGTGTTTGATTTACTTTACCTCATTGTAAAGTTTCATCTTGAACCTCCTGAAGAAGTACCATTTGATATGTTCTCCCTCTTCAACCAATATGCTGTACCTGTTTTCAGCGTCATATCCAAACGCTGAGAACGTCTTCCCATCGGGTTCAATAAGGACACACGTCGGTGCTGTAAGTTGTAATTATTTGACAAAAGATTTCCTTTCGAAAAACATCAATCAGAGAATATCAAGTGTGCCGTTTCTTTCTCAGTCGTTGGTTTTTGCTTAAGGCTTTGAAAATATGACAATCTTATCTAAAAAGTACAAGAGAAACTACAGGGGCAAGCCCAGTAGTAGTCAAAAAATCCAAAATAAACCCTTTTTATGGATATAAGACAAGGGCCAACGAGAATGACAATTAACAAGGGACTCAAACATATAAACATAACATACACAAATAAAAACACCAAAAAATATGCACAATATGCACAAGTAAAGCCTTGGATACCATCTAAATAACAAGATCAACCAAAATTTGTAAAATTATTGCTAACTGTTCAAGACCAAGAAACCCAATTTTATCGTTATTTTGAATTAGTCCTAACTAACTAAAACAAACTCATATTAATTTATTTAAAATAAACAGCATAGCCATACCATGGCATCATTTACCTACTAAATTGTTAAATCTGAAGCCTTATGTAAGGACAAAATGAAATATCGCCTCTGTTCTCACTGAAATGCTATATGAAAACACACAAACAAACGCATACATATACCTTTCGATGAAATCTTATGGTTTGAACGCCATATCTTCGTTTCAACTCCGGTTGGGTTGACTGCAAAATCACAAATAAATAAATACGACCATCCGGATGTTGTAGTTCCAATATCAAGTCCAGCAACAAGAAGTGCCTGAGTGAAAGCGATATATCTATCAAAAATAAAACGATTTTAAATGAATAATCATTGTGAGAACGTACTTACCATTGCGTTGAATTCAACCCATATCTACTGTTGATATAAAGGACTTCATCTAGGTCGATACTACGATTATAGCGTCGGACCCATGAACTCATGACTGGGCGGGGGAGGTTCACCGTCAAACTCCCGAGAAACTTTTATTTTACTTTAAAGGTATTGAAATGACACGTATAAGTTCGTTGATACATTTCAATACTTCAATCAAGAATATAGATCGGATACTGTATCAATTTTAGGTTAACATTAGGTGTTTTAGAGCTCATTTTCAGGCCACCTGGGGTCCACAGCCCGTTGTGAACCCAACGCTAGAACGTCCACTGGATAAGTAAATTAAGGTTGATTATTATGGAATTACTTTATTAAGGCTATACCAACTAAGTATTGTATTTTGCCATGTCATTGAAAACTCCATAAATAAAAATACAATACCCTACATAGACCTGATGTTTGATACAGTCACATAACTATTTAAAACATTTCAACTTTTCATCACATGGTATAATATGAATCCAAATGAGAGGTCAAGATTTACGACAAGATGACTTGATTTATGTATTCAGATGATCATAAACAGATCAATAAAGAATATCAAAGGTTATAAGCAATATCTAAATATAAAGGCCGCAAGATAAAACAACGTAGGATGTGCTATTTGATAGCCGTACCAAGGCCTAGCAACCGACAGCTAACCCTATTTGCACTTAACCCGCCTTATTTCATATCCAAACACCGAACACCTATACACCCATTTTCCTCAGTACAATCCACCATCTTCACAACAAAATCCAATCTGCAATTTTAATCCATCTTCCCATCCGATGCAAATTTGTCAATGTGTAGCTGGGAGTTTCCTTATATCCCGACAAACGCATCTCCTTAAAATTATTTAAAAAACGTAGTGAAACAGTTGTTTCCCATGCCAAAGGATCTCCCAACCGTAATGTCAAGCCTCTGAAAAGCCGAACACCTTAGTAACTATGTTCTTCCAAAAAAATGAATGTTAACTGTAAGGTGCTTGATTTTGCCCGCTACAATAAAATTTGAGCCCAAAAATCCCTATACTTATAAATAATTCATATCTAAACTTTAACAAATTAACGTATAAACATTAATTAATAATAATATGTACGCACACCAAATGATTGTCCTTTATTGGAATCCCAACTAGGAAAATCCAATTGTTTATCGAATTGCTTATAAGGGCTTCCCAGATGTAATCGGGTATATTCTTAAGACCAACCTCGCTGAGACAGATGCCATCCGGCCTAATGTAACCTGGGATGGTGTTATCAATTTCAGCCCCCCACATTACGACCTTTCAAATAAGACGCTATATACAGCCAATGCATATATAAAGGCAGCGCCAGTGATCCCTGGTGTCCAAACAAGCCTTGGCAGAATATATAACAAGACCAGTTGGTTACCCGGCCAATCAGCCCGAAGATTCCGGAACCCCGATTTAGTCCTGTTCGTGATTTGACAAACTGTCAATAACTGTATATCAATACCCCCTAGGTAGTTTAGATAATCGTTGGTGGCGCGGAAAGGGACCTTTAATTGATGCGCGTGTGTAAACTGCTCCCTAAACCTACACTAGTGCCCATCAAATCCACTTGGTGCGACAGCATAATGCCCCGCCCAATGAATAAGGAATCATCAACCAACAACACATCTAAGGGTGCATAAATGATATATTCTGTATTGATCATTTCCTACAAAGGAAGATACCGGGACAATCCAAGTATTCAAAAAGTTATTATGGGTATTTCCCATATCAATATTCAAACATACTTAACATTTAAGTTTTCGTATAAATATAAACATATGCGGTTAATCAGTCAATCACTGTGTGCTTTTATGTGAAGTCGTCTGGTCCGAGGCCTGGTACGACACATTAAATGCCGTTTGTAGCTTTATTAAACGTCAAAGCGGCACCTGACTAGCATTTTATTTCTTTTTATCCTATTAATCCATGCTGAACAGTTGTGTTGCTTGACCAATCCCAAACTGCTTGTTTTTTTACAATAATGTGCATTTGGCTCCCTTGCCATTTTCAGCGTTTTTGGTGTGCCCCATTGATTAGTTTTCGACATCATCGATTTTTTCATAGAAGCAGTTGATACATATTGCCATGATATGGTTCTATTCACAGCCTAATATGAGGAAGCAGAGCTTTCGCTTACTCTAAATGTATTTAAAAATATTTTATCAAAAATGCTGCACTAAACATTTTGACTTAAAATTCGTCATTACATACAGATAGACGGAAACTTGCATGAGCACTTTTATTGTAACCGTGCATCTTTTTTTATTTCGGAGTCTAAAACAATCTCCTAATATTTTTTATTATAAAAACTTCCCTTAAATATTTTCTTACGTTTTTAAAATGATGGACACCCGCTATATTTGTGAGAATTGTAGTGTGAGACATACCTTTTCGAATCAAAAGCCACAAACCCAACATTGATAGTATTCACTGGCCAAAAGCAGAAGCTTCAATAGAAATTGGTTAAATGCATTTGTGACATTTTTGTAAGCGACCTCAGTATTTGGGGATATGCAGATTCCGAGTTGAAGATGCCCTACAATAAGGCTGGTACTCACTTTGGAGAAAGATTCTTTTGAGGGTCCAAACTGCTGCATTCTTCAACCAATAAACAAAACAGTGCGCCGCATTTTACGTTCTTACTACCTGGAACATGACAATAATTTATAGCCAAATTTCGCTCAAGGCACATCACACTTTTCTGCCTAATTATAATCGCTACTCAGTCGAATTTGGTATCATACTATTAATAATGTTGACTACTGCCATAATGTCACAATTTACCATAATAATGTTTCCTTTTAAGATATATCCCAAATATGCGATGCAACAATTATCGGAAATAGGTCGAGAGTGGTAATGTCAAGTGACTTCAATCTGCCATGAAACATAGAGACGAAATCGACCCATGAACATTAGAGGAGAACTCCAACAAATTTTCCAAGTCTGGCCGGATGCCGTGGTTCACCCGCAAATGATGATGGGGTTTAGTAAGACCATAACTTGAATAAATCATTCGCCTGCAAAAGGGTTGGCCAAATATGATTACCCTGCAGCAGAATTTTAAGGAATCAATAAGCGATTGATTGCATGGAGTTTAAGGTAGTTTTGAAATTTGTGAGAACGTTTTTGATTTCGGACCAACATATAATTTATGTATCCAATTTTAACCCCAAATAGGCTTGCATTTCAGCGGGACTTGGGACCTTCAGCTAATGGAACTGACAACCATTGTAAACACTCCGTCAAGCTTTGCATAGCAGCTGCACAGCCTTGGTGGCTGCAGTTCCTCACCATGACAACATAATCCAGATAATGTATCAATTTTCCAGTAGACATTATAATCCTTATAAAATGTCAAAGTGACTGCAACGTATCGACATCCCATCGGCAAGGCTTTTGTCTACAAAATAGTTCTCATTGACCTAAAATCCAAGCAACTCTTTATCAGTAATTTAACAGGCAGAATACGGACAGACTTTTTGTCCATTTTAAAACGCATGCAGTTCTGACCAAGATCTTGTATAATATGAATATATATTGGACCGATCATATAATTTAATGCGGACGTCCTTCGGGCTAGACAATTGATAAATTAAACGAAGTTCCCCTTCAAACGTTCTGGGCTATAGACCAGATAAACGAAACATGTAGCCGTGGCATTAACCTGTCATAAAACGGATCGGCAATTCTTCCTTCCTCCTTAGCGAAGCGACAATTAATCCAAATACGTAGCCTCTTGTTGCAATGTCGACATTGGCGACCATTTCATTGAACTCAGGCAAAGTGGTGGACTTTACTTACCACCTCATCCTTCGCTTATGTGCAAATCATTTTCATGACCGCCCATGTTCACTTGTTGACCTCTTGATAAAGCAGAACTGCTCGTCATACATTTTTAAAGTAAACTCGACATGTCTTATCGCATCCTACCGAAACAAACACACTAACATAAACGCCGACATATATGAAAAAACATCAGTCCATTTCTAAATAGGATGGACTTTACCTTAACAATCCCTGGGCCTATACTCGATAGAATCGTCCCTTGAAATGCAGAACTTGCAGCCACTGTAGTAATCCTCTAATTCAGAGGATTTCTGAAAGAAAATTACGGAGATAATGATATATTGGTCCTTCCAAATTGTGCACGTCACGACATTGTATGTGTCCAAACATGTCGTCCCTGAAACATCTGGCTCTATCGAGGCCAAACCCGGGAATAACACCACATCCCTCTGATTCAATCATTATAGAAGGATTGTTTTTTAATCTTGAACTGGCCCGAAGTTTCTGATACTTTTGGCAATAAATTGATTGACCCAATAATACTTCTTTGTGAAATATCTCAATTTGTATATAAACCGAGGTTCTCCGAATGAGCAAACCAATAAAACGAAATAAGACGTTACCAAAGCAATATCTAATTGACCTTCCTTAAATACACCTTCCAAGCATTAAAATAATCTCGCTTATAGAAACAATATTTTGACCGAATACGACATTCAATTTTAAAAGGTAAAAAATATTTTTAAGTATAATTAAACATTACCGCGAACAGTTTAATGAGAAAGTGCTCACTATCATTTACATACTAGAAAACTTTGTACTACCGGAAATTAAAAGGGACAACAGTACGAACACCTTTTTTTCAAAAAGGAATTGATATTTTGTTCGATGTTCATTCCACGAAATGCAGCTATGAAAATGTTGACCCAAATGCTTATTACGGACCAGTCGTATTGTTCTGTCTTGAGCTTACCATAACGATAAGTTAATAGATGGCCGTCACTGAAACAGACTGCACTGTTAAAGGTAACATAACGCTTAAAACCAAACTGAAGACAATACAAATTTGCCTTGAAATTAGGCTTGACAATAAACGAACATGAAAATAACTGACTACGACTACCAAAATATTACACCCTACTGCGATGAGACGGACATGGTCTCAAAGAGAATTCAAAAGATGCAAGAGCCCAGTTGACATTACAATCAAACCTGTATTAAGAAGTCATCTCGGGGAAAAGGTCAAAGTGGCTGCTTAAGACAGGGGCAACTTAATCCAGATTGGAAATTTCCACCACTTTAGCACTGTTTTAACAGCGGTCGATTACATATATTAACGACTACCTCACACCATCATCAGGATCATCAGTACCATAATAATTAAATTATTTTAAATACAAAAGTAGTTAAAATAACCTTATTGTAGAATTATAAATGGAATACAGTAGATGAATGTTTTACAGCATAAACATAAACACACAAAAAAATCAGTCCCCATAAACTAGATTAACAAGTTCGTTTTTTAAATTCATCAATCTTTCCGTTTGCTTAACTCCAGTCTTTAATCTAAAGTCCATGTACAAATCGTATGCCGGCATAATCATGTCAAGCATGTCACTCTGTGGGCGTTGCAGAGCATGTTTTAATACTTGTGTTCGTTCACAGCTGCATTTCTTGGCAACACGTGTAAATACTTACGAATTGTGTAACTGTCAGCCATAATCAAAATTTAAAAGAATAACACGCAAAATCCAATGTAATTATTCGTTCTCTAAAACATTAATGTAGTAATTAATAATGTTTATTAAAGTATCTTCATTTATTGTGAAAAGCATGACCAAAACATCGCGTAAGCATGATTTTCTCGATGAGTCAACAAGCATGGCAATCGTGTGATGTTATATGCATTTTCATTGAAAGACGGAAATATCCGTGGCCGTCGGTACTTTTTCGTTAGCTTCAGTATGCAGTTAAAGTTATGTATATGAACATTTTATTAGTGTTAGTGACAAGCTAAGAGTTTATATGACTTCATTGGGTCAAAAATTAGTAACCGTGACCGCGTTACACAGTTTGCCACTTAATGCACGTACTTTGTGTAGTAAAAACCTACTGGGGATTTGGAGTAGCCCGATAAGGCAGGTGGCCTTTTAAATCAGGTGACCGTTGAACCAGGTTTGATTGTAGCTAGCACTTTAACATCTTAATCAGTTAAGAAGTCATTTTTTACGGTTAAGTGAGTGTGATTTTATTTGTTTCCATTTAATTACTTTTTTACGATCGATGTGAAATTATTTAAACAAATTGACAATGGACTAATACCATGAAAACTAATGGGACATTCTACAAATGGCCCATAAACGGTCTTCATAAACAGTTATTATTACGATTGCAATTGAAGACTAAGACCAAACCAAGTGTGCCCTCTTGCCAGTAAATCCATACTTCATTTTCTGATATAAGCATTCGCTGGCATATCTTGGACTAAAATACATGACTTCCAATATGATAATTTGGCATTGTCATATAGTTCCTATACCGCAGTACATATTCTTATAAAATGTTGTGCCATTTGCTGATCAAATATGTTTATTGTAGACTAGCATTCGCATTTGATCAAACAAGACCCTGTCGATTCTCTTCAGTAACCACTTCTAGTTGTTAAAATTGATTTCTGAACAATATACTACAGTTGGTCCTAACCACTAAAACAATATTTCGTAGCCGATCAATAAACAATTCCCACCAAAACATTGTGTAGAAAACAGCTATATTACACCACCTGACATTTTATAAAAAAAGCTATACTTAAAGCAAGGTACGGATCACTATCCCTCAGGATGAATCCATATTTACGTTTGTGCATACTAGCGCGACTTCATTTTGTATTGCGTGTGTGTGGGTGTGTGGGTGTGGCCTGCGTGTGTGTATAGCGTGCGTGTGTGCGTGCGTGTGTGCATATGTGAAAAATTGATAAATCTTCAGAAAATTTATTGTAAAATATCGGTACAACAATGTATTCTAAAATGTCATTACTTGGGTAACAATTCAATCATTGAAAAATACCAATGCGCCAAATAAAATTACATTGTTTGTCTCTTATACCTTCCATTTCTAAACCAGTTTGAATCCTTACCATGACTACATAAAACCATAGTATGGACTGTAAGCATTTATATCTATGAACCTCTGAATATGCATTTGGATCTGATAGGTAGAACACGTAATAATGATGAGCCATTTTATATTATATTTTTATGCATAATCCGAATGTATTCTTCGGTGAGATCTTTTGCAAGAACAAAAAAGTCAACAGTATGAAAACTGTAGCGTCATTGTTTATCCATTGGCCCATATGGGCAAACACCGGATCCTGTGATATTGATACCTAATTATTTGGCTTTTGACTCTCTTGGGCAGTCACCTAGCCTTGTGAATACCCGTGCAACGGCAGCCTTATTGTTTAATGATTGGCCCTCATTCTTAGACGAAACGCTTTTTATATATGTATATGCTGAAATATTTGCATTCGGATATATTTACTTGTTTATATGCAATGAATTGTCATTAAATCAACCATTTGCCCTGATTTTCAGTCAATTAACGATAAACTACACAATAAAATGTTAAGGGCCGGCCACAATGAAAATGTGGATGGGGAAGGTCAAAAAGTGAAACTTTTAAAACAATCATGTTTTATATAGTTTTGAGGAACGGTCTTTGGTGGAAATAAATGGAGTTAAACAAATTTTACAAAAGATGATTTTATCAAATTTTTGACCAAAAAGCATTCATATTTTTCGGGAAAGTTTGTTGACATTATTACTTTGCTTTTATGTCCAAATGCCCCCAGACTACCTTATCAACAATGCCTTAAGAGTTCTTGATGATAGCTTCTAAATAGCAAAGTAATTCAAAAACTAATGGAAAATAGTGGATAAAATTCATTCAATGGTTACAAAATACAAGTAGCTTAAAATAGCTGTAATCACCACAAAGCCTCAAGACAAAGTTGATTGTGCAGTTCTGATAAATATGAATTTATTTGGTATTAAGACATTTCTTCAAAAACGTAAATATTTTTTAATTAAAAATCTGATGAAATCTTCTTTCGTTTAAATTGCTCACAATCCTAATTACAGCTTAACATGTTACAACGGATATATGAATTGTGTTTGATAATTATTGAACCTCAAAAGTAAATAAATATTGACGTTTTTGAACATTTAAAATGTTGGTCCTTTAAAAGGGGTTTGCATTGTGGTCGGCCCTTCAAACAAAATATCATTGTAAAAATGTACTTACCATTGTATAACTTTCCAATTAAAGTGAATCAGCTGTTTAAAACATTTTAAGATAACACATAGAAGGAATGTGGGACTTCCTCTTTCGACTTTGCCTTAAGTTATAAATTATTTGATGGCTTTTGCCTAATGTCATGTAAAGAGTTTTGGGTTGCTATTACGATACGATTATCTAGCTTGGTTTAAGTCCTACGTGATATTATATCATGCAGGCCATATCAACATGTTATTATTGACTTTTAGCGTAGAGCTATTATTTAATTCCCAGCCTATACACCTGCAAAAAAAAGGCACACTGACTGTTTATATTGGTCATCCAAGAGATATTTGAAAATGCTGGGACGATAAACACAGCAAGTGGGATAGATTGTGAGGGAACGGAAGCGTTTGATGCATACATGAAGGTATTAGCTGGTGTGGGTGGAGGAGAGTAAATTGCTTGCTTAATTGAAGTTATTGTATAGTATTTTAATGTTTCAAATAGACAGGATACTTAATAAAGATACTTAATAATTATGCACTTCAATATATATATAAAGATAGGGAGACGCGGTTATAATTGGTACAATTGATAAAAGGGTGAAATATACATGTCAGATGCACATTTATAATTGACATACTCAGATGCTGCTTTATAAAGACATATCAGATATTACTGTTTTAAACGCCTATTTATCATTGGACCATATAAAGTTCATTTATTCATTTGTTTCTGCTTGCGTTTTTCATATTTTCATTTGTTTCAATATTTTTCTCACTAAAATACTAATTGTATGTATCAGTGCTCTTTGGTTTCAGGAAAAGAGGCAATGCTAGAGTTGAAGGAAACATACATAGTATTTTCATGTTTCGTGACTTCGAGCTGAAAAAGAGGCTTGCTGTGGTTGTCAGAATCACGTTAACTTTGCTGAAGTATGTGAAATACAAGTCAAAGCAATTACATGATCTTACACATGGCTTGCCTTATTCAATTCTGGTTTGTGCTTATATATTAAATATATTTAAAGGGGCTGCACTCCGTATAATAAAAAAGCGAAAAAAAATAGAAAATTGTCGAAAACTGACATAAACTTGGAATCGATGTGTACAATGCATTGAAACGTACTTACTGAAGTATCACATAGTTTACAATTATTTTT
This sequence comes from Mya arenaria, assembly GCF_026914265.1. Classification (NCBI taxonomy): domain Eukaryota; kingdom Metazoa; phylum Mollusca; class Bivalvia; order Myida; family Myidae; genus Mya; species Mya arenaria. Next base: position 41,709,422 of record NC_069135.1, read on the forward strand.
TTGTAGTTTTTTCGTATGTGTCCATTAAAAAAGATTACTACTACTAGGTATGTCTTCCTAGTAGAATTCATTTCTTATGTGTGATGAGCTAGTCTATGGTATCTCGTGATATGACTAAGTTAGGTATCTGGCTTAAATATTACAACTCTTTGTTATGCCCCCCTTCGAAGAAGAGGGGTATATTGCTTTGCACAGGCATGTCGGTCGGTCGGTCGGTCCGTCGGTAGACCAAAGCTTGTCCGAGTGATAACTCAACCATTCCTGGACGTATGGTCATCAAACTTCACATGAAGATTGGGCCTGACCAGCAGATGAACCCTATTGATTTTGGGGGTCATCAGGTCAAAGGTCAAGGTCACAGTGACCTTTAATGGTAAAATAATTTTAAAGCTTGTCCGAGTGATAACTCAACAATGCCTGCACCCATGGCCCTCAAATTTGACATGGAAATTAGGCCTGACCAGTAGATGACCCCTATTGTTCTTGGGGGTCATCAGGCCGAAGGTCAAGGTCACAGTGACCTTGAATGATAAAAGGTTGTCCGAGTGATAACGTGACAATGCCTGCACCCATGGCCCTCAAACTTGACTTGGAGGTTGGGCCTGACCAGTAGCTGACCCCTATTGTTTTTGAGGCTGATCGGGTCAAAGGTCAAGTTCACAGTGACCTTGAATGGTAAAAGGTTATCCGAGTGATAACTCAACAATGCCTGCACCCATGGCCCGCATAATTGAATTGGAGGTTGGGCCTGACCAGTAGATGACCCATATTGTTTTGGGGGGTCATCGGGCCAAAGGTCAAGGTCACAGTGACCTTGTATGGTAAAAGGTTGTCCGAGTGATAACTCAACAATGCCTGCACCCATGGCCCGCATAATTGAATTGGAGGTTGGGCCTGACAAGTAGATGACCCCTATTTTTTGGGGGGGTCATCTGGCTAAAGGTCAAGGTCACAGTGACCTTGAATGGTAAAAGGTTGTCCGAGTGATAACTCGCCAATGCCTGCACCCATGGCCCTCATAATTGAATTGGAGGTTGGGCCTGACCAGTAGAAGACCCTTATTATTTTTGGGGGTCATCGGGCCAAAGGTCAAGGTCACAGTCACCTTGAATGGTTATTTTAATTTATTTTTTTTTATTATTTTTTTTAATTTTAATTACATATTTTGGTTTTCCGTGTGATAACTTGACAATGCCTGCACCCTCAAACTTGACTTGGAGATTGGGCCTGACCAGTACATGAACCCTATTGTTGTGTGTGTGTGTGTGTGAAATGGGACAAATACGGTCTTAGCAAATTCCACTATAAAACTTCGTCACTAAAAAGAGTTCGAAAATGTCATAACGATTAAGTTAATTACCTGTGCGCCCGAATTAAAAGTTCACTTGTTTGCGTACTTTCCCCTTTCATATCGAAAATCAGCCTGCCTCTTCACCGTGAACACTTTTGTGAAAACCATAGTATAGGCAGTAACTATATATATACATATATGAACAGATGTTTATACATTTGGATATGAATGTTACAGACAATTCTATTGATCACCCATGTATGTATAATCATAATACATTAAGTGAGATAAATGTCTTACAAAATGCGTAAACAAATATCAAAACAGCAGCCTCATTGTTTAACAAGTTGCCCTGATTTTCAGACACCTTGACTTCTGAGATCCTGAGCAGCGTCTCATTGTTTAAGCATTGGGCCTCATGAGCAGACACATTTTCTTGTAAGATACTGCTAGGCGGCAACCTCGTTGTTTCACTATTGTTTAAATGCCCTTATTGGCAGACACCTCATCTTGCGAATATGACCTCAAATTAAACCATCTTCTAAAATATCTTTCAGATACTATTTTATATTCCGTGTAACAAATTATTAATGTCATAAGTTGATCGTGAAACCGGCCCCTAAAAATTATTTAAAAATTTCATAACATACTAATTAATTGGAACAAGACAATTAGCTGTGCACCAAGAAATGATTTACAATTGTCCCTGATAGACACATAGCATTGTAAGATCCTATGAATCGACAGCCTTCTTGTTAATTCATTAGCTCTCATGGACAAACCGTATTTTTGTTAGGTGTTGTCCTGTGAGATACGGGAAACGGCATCCTCACTAATTAACAATTGACCCTGATAGCCGGACACCTAGTCCAATGAGATCCTGTGAAACGGCAGCTTCCTTGTTTATTCATTGTCTCTCATGGACGGACTCCTAGTATTGTGAGATTCGTGAAACGGCAGCCTCCTTGTTTATTCATTGGCTCACATGGACAGACTCCTAGTATTGTGAGATTCGTGAAACGGCAGCCTCCTTGTTTATTCATTGGCTCACATGGACAGACAGACTCCTATTGTGAATATATTCAATATTTAACAGTGCATTCTGTATTTTTAAGATTTGTTGTCAAAAAATAAGAGATTTGCCAGTAAGTACGCAAAAGCAATGTTTCAAATGATATAATCAAAAAGTGTTTTGCAACAATTTACCCCCTTCCCCCACACACACACTGTTTAGGCTAGGTAACCGTTATAAAATTGTATAAGATTGCAAAATATAGATTTCATTTGATTAATTTCACATAACATTTTCAGTTTTAAAACGCATAATTACCTATGATCCAGTTCCATTTCTTAAAGTGTTTTGCAATACGTCAATGCCAATAACGATAGTGAATATTAAAATTTGTGGATGTTTTCATCTTCGTTTACAAGGAAAGAAACCATGCAACATAATCCACATAACTACGTATTTCTATTATCTAGAACGAAAGGTGTTATTCGATTTCGCTTAGTTAATTTTTTGATACCCTTGCTATCAATTATATAATGCAAAGTGATGGGACCAGCTATTGAACTACTATGTAATAAAAATACTCCTTCTTTCGCTGCATCCAGTCAGCTCAATACTTTAATACTTCCTTGAGTTTCGTAGCAAACGAATTATTGTCACTCGACCTTAAATCTTGTCTTGTCTGCTCTCCTTTTCTCATCTTAAAATGCTTCTTTTCTTACATACTAGGCCTAGAACATAATAATGGATTTCCTCGCACATACGTTATTAGTAATAACGTATGTGCGAGGAAATCCATTATTCGAATATTCGTATGCATCCCTAGTTATTAGTATTGTTACCCAAGTTCTGTTAATCAAGTATATTTTGATAGACACACCATGAATGTAAAAACGTACAAAACCTTTTTTCGACCATTCTTGTAATGTGTTGGAAAAGTTTGGTTATTTATGTGCATAAGTCACTCTTGAGATCTGTTGACTTATTATCAGAAAGAGTTTTTATTTTTACAAACCCGATTTGTTGAAAAAAGCGTTTTTTACATAAAATCAGAAAGACTGCTTCTGGTTTCAATCTATATCTACTAAATTTAAAGATTATGGGATCTTTTAATTCAGTCTCGTACTTCTCCGTCTTTTGATACCGAACTTAAAGACATATATTTAAAAATGTCACTACAATCATAACCGTGTGATTTCCGATTTATTTTAACATCAAACCAACATGTAAATAAATGCTAAATTTTCTTTTACAAAATTGTCCAATATATTAGTCAACAAGATAGAGAAACAAATAAATGTTGACATTTCAAGTCAGCATAAATTTGTCTTTGAGTATGTGATTTAATACCGCATCCCTCGTGAAATTGTAAAGAACTCCCTTAAGATTAAAGAGTTATCTGGTCTGATCTACAGCATTCTGTTGTATGTCTTCATTAACAAACATTTGGTAATCTGATTTTGATGACAAAAAATCATTCTATAGATCAAAAATCTACTCGACAATTTACGAGGGAACATACCATAGCGAAACAGCGATTAACCGAATATTTAGTAATAATTCAATAATCATTTGAGATATTTGTAGGATATATTTATTGTTTACCTAAAATAATTGATGGTTGAGGATGACATTTAAAAACAAAATGTACTATTTAGGTTGTTTCCTTACCTTTTTATATTTCTTCCAATTACTTTAAATGACACACAGGAACAGAGACTACTTTTTTACTTGTTTAGCAACAGCGCTTAACTGAATATTCAATAATTATTATGAGCATTTCGTTTGGATATAACATATTGTTAAGTATTTAAATCAAATTCTTTAAAACAATAATGTTCTTTTTTATCTCTTATTCTAAATTCCATTAATCATTCCTCCTATTTATAGTTCTAACAATAACAGATTAATCCCACTCATGAACAGACACTTCTTTTGAGGAGTTGTCTAGTTATTGTGTTTCAACAATAACCTTTTCCTGATAATGCAATTCTTGCCATCTTCCGTTGATTGCGTTTTTGTCAAATAAAAACAAAACCATGAAATACTTTATCATTTTACCCTATAACTTTGTGACATTGGGTAGTATGTGGTTGACGACGTACTGTTGATTATATTTTTCCATTTCAGTCCTATAAGTATATTTTAACTAGTGGTTATGGTTATATAAGAATTATTCCCGTTCCATTGGAAATGGAACACATGTGTACAACGTAATAAGTGATATGTATGTTTCTTGAGAAAAATAGCTTACTAGATTAACCGCTTATATCTGGTCCGTCTTCAGCAGTGGTCATACTTTCGCGCTATTTGGGATCATGTTGATATGGAATCACCGACAGTTTCTCGACCCGACTCCAACAGTGTATTGTCAAACATGTGAAATGGTTGTAGAAAGTGCATTATATCCCCTTAAATGGTGTTATTGGCAATAACTGCGACTTATATAAGGATTTGTAATGATAACTACATAAGACATGCACGTGTCTGGAATGGACATCCGATTTCGCACGTGTGCTTAGTGCCGTGAACGGGTGTATGGTGTACTGGATTGGAAAGAAACGAGTTCGCTTCTGATATTGAATATTAAGCGTGACTACCTCGAAAAGGCTTGATTGTAGCATCATAAACCTTTTGTATTAAAAGTTTAAATCTACTGCCATGCTTTTGATTTCATAACGCGTATGCCTTCAAGTGATGATTGTGTGATATATTTAAAACATTACTCTATGCCTCTGAAAGAGTATTTCATAATCTGGATATGTTTAAATGCTGTCATAGAATAAGCAATGTTGTCATACAATAAATGGAAGCAGACTCCGGCTCCAGCGCAATGGTCAACTTATCTGATGGAATCCCAGCCTTTAAAAGCATTATATCAAAAAATATTACCAACAAAGAATACGTTTATTATAATCCTACTCATCATAAGCTCTACATAGACATTCTCATCAATTGTTTAAAATGACGAATTACTGTTATTTCAGTGCTTGAGTTATTGCCAAATTTTGAAAATATAAATCGTCATTAAAATGCCTTATTCTTTAACCGTCCAGCGTGGATAGACGACATACACTGGTCATTGTGAAAATGGTGAACATTACCTTATTTTGAGCTCATCTAACACATGGTCGAATTTGTTACAGCTCGGACAAGGCGACGTATGGGAATTGACAGGTGATCGTTAAGTTTGACCTTGACATTTCGCATACATGGTGAATATTTATGATATTTGTTTTAAATATCCTGATGCACGGCCAATGTACAGCCTAAAGAAGCCCAAACTACAAGGTAGTATAACAAATGAACCTTTACTGGAACCGTGACAAACATGGGTTCAATTGGTAATTGTTCGTGCCTAGTTTATTTAATACGCAAAATGCATGGGCAGTAGCAGCCCGGGCAATTCGAAGAACAGATTATTTGACAAATGACTCTTAAGTGAGAATGTGACATTCGACACATAGCATGTGACCAATAAGGTTACATGTGTAAATTAGTTTACCTCCTCTGCCGCTTCTGTCATAAACTGCTTAGCGCCATTATCCCAAATTGCCGGTACTGTTAAAACCCAGACGATTTCATCAGGCCTGAAAACCCTTGAGATGCGATCATCAATAATGCTTGGAAGGTCGTCTTTCAGGTAACTGGTAGTTTGTGAAAAAATATTAACAAGAACATGTCGCGAAAAAGCAACATTAGAGGGATATGCTACTGTGGACAAAATGTTTAAAAGTCCAATCAAGTCAAAAGCAACATCGGTTTAAAGGTTTTCATTATACTTTTATATTAATATAATTCAAATGACATTTGATGAAAAAAATGAGAAAATTTATTTTATTTTTAAGCCACAGATTACAAGTTAAGCAATGTTGAGCATATATGTGCAGCTTAACAAAAATAGTATACCGTATAGCAATAGCGAAAACTGTATGTGCCTTTCTCTTTTTACCGGTTTCGTCTTCAATTTCCATTTCTCTTTTTATTTTCTGGTCAAAGACAAAGCCAAATCGTATCGTATATTTTAAATTAAAAAAAAATGCAAAACGAAGGGAACAAATACAACAATTATTAAGGTTGTTTACCTTGTTGTATAATTTCATCTTGAATCTCTTGAAATACCATTTTTGACATTTAATGGGGGTTTTCTGCTAATTCCGAATACTGTGTTGCAGCATCGTATCCAAATGCAGAGAACGTCTTCCCATCAGGTTCAATCAAGACACATGTTGGTGCTGTAATACACGAATTTTATAGCAACGGACAACATATTGAAATCAGTTTGGTCAGCATTTCTGCGTGACTCAAATTCAATCATTGGTTTCTTCTGCAAAATGTTCATGAGGTCATATTTGTATATTTTGTGTTTCCATATTTCACCGTATACAGTCCGTAACACCTTTGACCTTCTTTTGGACTTTAAAATTTCAATTTCGTTGCTTTCTCATCCATGCTTGTAGAAGAATAAACATTTTGGGGGGTCAGTAGTGGAAACGTATCTTCTTTTTATAAGCAAATTTGAAATCTGAACAGGTTCTTTGTTTTAGAACACTGTTGAAAATTGTTTTAATCAAACGCTTTTCAAAGTCTTCTAGAGTGAAATAATCTTCACTTCTACACTTTATAAACTAATATATGCCAAAAAATTGTAACAAATCAAAATTTATTACATTTGTTAAGCATTCTAACCCTTTCGTCCTCAAAAGAAATCTGTACGTAAGGGATGCAATTGGTTATTTTATATGTGGCTGTGTATGTTAGAAATATGGATTTATAATATAATGGAAGATATTATCTCAAATATTTATGACATTAATGATAAACGTGTATCAGCTGCACACCATATTAAATATTTCTCGTACGTTCAACACAATGTCTGCTTTCACACTTTAATTATAAAATGTATGAATGACACATTTAAACGGGTTTACTTGTTTTAAATTTTTTTTTGAACGTTCCGATATAATTATGTTGCTTAGTCTTGGGTTTGCATTTGTCTGATGGGCTTGATTTAAAACCCTGCCTGTTGACCGGAAACCAAAAGGCCGTAAAAATGATAATGTGATACTATATTGATACATCGGCTTCAAGTGAAATATTGATGAGACCCTCATTATACGAGAAACCCCATAGAAAGGGGACAGACAACTATACATAACGTAAATGTCCTATTCCCTGGGAAAGTGCCGTGATTCGGAAGCTTCGATATACATTATTTCTGCTTTGATTTATTGTAGCGCATTTGTTTTTCGGGATTTAAATTTAAAATAGTAAAAATATACCTTTTGAAGAAACAAGTTGATCCCCTTGCCAATTTTTCGTGGCGACTATTGTTGGGTCAAGTTTAAACGAGTAAGACCATCCGGAGTATGATGTTCCAAAATCAATCACAGCAACTAGAAATCGCGCCTTAATAAATAAAATCATTGTAAGTTATACATAACGCAATGTATTGTATTTTTAAAAGTAAACAACATTAAAAAAAACTTACTAACCATTCCGTTTTATTCCAATAAAAATAACACGTACTGTCGAAAGAACTTCCTCTCTCTGTTTCGCCTTAAGTTATTTGATAGCGAGTCCTAATGCGTAACATCATGTAAATGGATTAAGTCGATACTTCGATAAAGGCGTACGTTGAATATAGAGTTAAGCTAATAGAGTGCAGCCTTATTAATCAATATGTCATTTTGACCAAAGACGAAATTTAATTTAAGGATTGTAAAAGTGATTTAAAATGATCAGAAAATGGGATCGTACCAGGAATGCTTCGTCAACCATATGACTTATAATCTAGCTCACCGGATGATGCGTATTTCTATGTTAAAATTTAGATGTTGTTCAAAAGGTCTACGTTATTTTGGATCACGAATTGTACTTTTATATGCAGTTTAGGCTAGTATTTATGATTATATTCATTTAGTCTTTTTCACTTTACAATTCCAACGGTCATAAGGTTACAAGTAGTTAGTTGTTTTACCATACATCCGTCCCTTAAAGATCAAACAACCAGAAAACAGACAAGGGGGCGTAATATGACAGTAAACGTGAATGAGAAACGCAAAAAAATGTTTTACTCTTTGAGGTTTTTGGCCTGGTTTTGGGGGGAAGATGGCGCCAAGTTATTTATGAGATGAGCGATGTAAAATTTAAATATGAAATAGTTTTTTGATACAAATAAAACAAACAAAAGTTCAAAATGGTTAAGATTTAAAATCAAAAATTAAACTGCTAACTTTACGAATTTGTTTGCATATATGAATGATAATAGGTCGGGAATACATTTAAAAAATCCATACTTATTTCAATAGAAAAAAATAAGAACTGTAATTATAAAAAAGAATGACTCTATATCTGTAGGATTATATCTATTTAATAAAATTACTTGCAAACAGTTTGCATAGAACAAATTGTTTAGTAAAATTAATAAAAACTGAACTGTTTATCCATTATAGAAAGCTCGTTTGAATTCCCAAACATTTCACTTTTCGCCTAGTATAAAACTAGTATTAACTGTAGCATGTGTGTGCGCGCGCGCGCGCGCGCGTGTGTGTGCGTGTGTGTGTGTGTGTGTGTGCGTGTGCGTGTGCGCGTGTGTGTGTGTGTGAAAATGTGATAAATAAATTGTTCGCAAATGTCACAGTAAAATTTCGTCACAAGAAACAATTCTAAAATGCCACAACGATCATGATAATAAACTGTGCGCCCGAAATTAAGTTGTCTTGTTTGCATACTTTCCCCTTTCATATCGAAAACCAGCCTGCCACTTCACCATGAACACTTTTGTGAAACCATACTATGGGCAGTAACTATTTATATATATGAACGTTTATACATTTGGATATGAATGGTACAGTCAATTCTATTTATAAGCCATGTATAAATAATCAGAATACTTTCTTTGAGATAATTTTCTTAAAAAATGCGTCAAAAATGTCAAAACAGCAGCCTCAGTATTTAACCTGATTGTCAGACACTTAGACTTCTGGCTGCTGATCTCCTCAAGTCAAGTTAAATAATTGATTGAATGCCGCTTTTGTTTGTATGGCCACAGTTGATATTAATGATACATTTAAAAGCTTACGCTTTGCCTTTAGACGAGTTTAGAGTTAAGAAACTGTATTTATAGCGTAGTTCAAAGTTATTCATCATAGCCTAAGTAAACTTGATAGAAAATCACTTCCATTGGCTTTTATATTACTGTATTCCTGCTGTTGAATGTTTTGGGTTAGCGTATGAGTTGATTGCTTCTATTGCATTAATGTGAATTTTTGTATTCTCGTGCCTCTGAAATTATATCCTTTTTGTGAATTTTTGTGTTGATCCGGTCATCTTTACTTGCAATTAGAATTGATAAAATTCAACGAATCAACGTTCCATTAAAATCAGTTTTTTCATAATAATACAAGTCAATAAATATACTCAGTAAGTCATCTGCATTATAACCCGTGTTTTTATATTTTTTATATATAATAGTATGCTTCTTAATCTTCTACTTATTTTGAACAGAGTGATTCGCATTATAACCTTAATTCTTCGATTGTTGGAACACACGTTTAACACTTTTTGTTACATCGTGTAAGCAATATCGTTCATCTCGATTCTGTGTTCGCACTATTAATATACTTTGTGTTGTTTCCTCTTCTAGATTTAACCCAGCTCCTACAGCCTACTAGTAATGTAGTCAACGTGAGTCTTGTGCCAGAGACTTGAAGGATACCTTTCGAAATTGATTTAAAATTTCTTTGCAGTACCTTTTGTTCAGTTGAGATAAAGGCTAAGCTAATATTAGTTGTTATTGACCAATATCGGACGTCTACTTTTGGTGATTAGAAGCGCCGTCCCGCAAATCTCAGAAGAAGTCTGATTATTTACACTTCCCCGACCCTCACGTGCCGAGCCTTGATTAAGGCTGACAAAGGGTTATAAACATTCTAGAAAATGAACAATCATCCCAATTTGTTAGATTGCTGTTTGATTTACATCGCATTAATTTTCGGGCTAAAATCAATGAACATTTGACACAAATGTAAATCAAACGTAAGCAAAAGCTTTATTGCTAGTTTTGGGCATTCATTGACTTTGGAATCCTATTTATCTTGTTCGGGCAATGGAGTGTTAGCACCTCGCCTCTAAATTCTAATGTAGGTATTAGATTGTAGGCTATCGAATGCTCATTTGCAAGAAGACTACAAATTGCATTTTTAAATTCATTTTCTGGACGTGTTACGCAAACACATCGCTACTTAAGAGAGATGTACCATACTCCTCCGAGGTTACGAACGATAGTAAATAGATTATCTTTATGTCAGTGATTCTCAAAGACATCAAAGTGGTCATATATGCAACTATGATTGTTTAAAACCTATAATTATTATGTTTCCATATATCGCTACGGCATACGTTTCATAAAACGTTTTAAGAATTAGAAACCGCTCAACCAAGCCAGGCTAATTGTGTTCTTTACAAACATTCCAAAGGGAACTATGTTATAAGGAGGGATTCATATGTTCTCATTCAATATGTACGTGGTCATTGGCTCGCTCATACATTGTCTTTTATGAACAGCTATTCATCCATCATGACTCTGCCCTGCCATTAATTTCAAGTGGTGTAATTATTTCATCTCAAAGAAAAGGGTGCTAGGTGAACATCTGTTTCTGTAAACTCTCCATCCGTTGTGGACCAATACATGTCGGTTAAGCAGATAAAGCATGTCAACTGGACTGCATTGATTACATTGGGTGTTACCTGAAGCCAACTGGGTGTAAGAACTGGCAACCTAAATCAAATACGGCTTTACGGACAAGCCCAGCACCACATCAAATATAAGTACGGTCTAGCTTTATGACACTATGACTACATGGACACAAACATCTTGTTTTAGTTTTATGACACCTAGATAGTATGGTCACAAGAAAAGGACATGATGCAAATGTCGACACAGTAGAAAAGACTTTTGGCAATTCAGAAATGTTCCTATTGTATAAATTTAAGATGCCATTTTCAGACTACATTGACGGGTTCCATTTGGTCCGGTCTCCTCAGAGAATGATTGAACATAATGTTTAATTTAGTAATTTGAGTGAAGAAAAAATGCTTTTTCTCTTTTTGAAATTAAAGGAGCTTTTCTGGACTTGTTACGCAAACAAAACGCTACTTTAGAGAGATGACCCATTCTCCTTCGAGTTAACGAACGATAAACCAAAACCAACGATAGTAAATAGATTTATTATGCCAGTGATTCTTTAAGATATCAAAGTGGTCATATAGGCAACTATGATTGTTCAAAATCTATAATTATCATGTTTTCATATATCGCCTTGGCAGAAGATACAGGAAACGTTTCAATAATTAAAAATCGCTCAAACGAGCCAGACTAATTGTGTACATTCCAAAGTTAACTCTGTAAGGAGGGGGTTTATAATTATGTTCTCCCTTAATATGGAAGTGGTCATTGGCTCGCTCATACATTTTTATGAACAGCTATTCATCCATCAGGACTCATATTCGCCACCCGCTCTGCCATTAATTTGTCTTCGAGTGGTATAATTATTTCATCTCACAAAGAAAAGCGTGCTAGGTCATTGCCTGAGAATCTGCTTCTGTAAATTATTCACCCATTGTGAACCAATACATGTCTGTTAAGCGGATACAGCATGTCAACTGGATTACATTGGCTGTTACCTGAAGCCAATTAGGTGTAAGAACTGGCAATTCGAAAATTATTAAGACCACATTGACGGGTTCATGTTATGCCAAAATCATGTAAGTCTCGTTAGAGAATGATAGGACTTTTTCCAAGATGATCTAGAGAGTTCATAGCAGAACACACGGAGAAACCATAGAGTTATATAGTGCCTCATTCATATTGCACATTATGTATATTCTCAATTAAATTAAGTCAATTTCAAAATGGTTGTTTTCGCGATCAGATTAAAGGTCCCAAGCTCCTGACAACACTAGTTTACCTCGCTTGTCCAAACTAATCGTACGCTAATGTCAGTTTAGTGATTCTCATATATAACAGGTTGTTAGTAAATGTGTATACGCCTATCAATTTCTTTTCGCTAGCCATCAGTGATAAAACTGGCACTGATTGTATTAAGTGTTACCTCAAAGCAATTTATAGTTAGAAGAATTGGCGTACTATACCAAATAAGAAAACACGTGCAAGCCCAGTAGCACGTTAAATACTCCTTAGATGTAGCATTATGACACTTGGCACTATGGACTTAGAAATCTTGTTTTAATGACACAAAGACAGTAGGCGACATTAAAAAGACATGTTGCAATTGTCGACATAATACGGTAGAAAATACAAGGACAGTCCATTGGCCAAATATCTAAAGAACTGTATGATCTTGTTCAGTGTCACATATCACATCTTAAAAATTGGAAGAAAGAGTCAAATTACAACTAGATGAATCATTGCGATGAATCATTGCGACGTATAATTTGCATTTGCATAATATAACAATAGTATTTCAATAATTGCGGAATAATGTCCGATTAAATACTTACTAAAACGTTGAACAATGCAAGGTTTGCAAAGTGTTATTAACATACAAAATCTACAATCCGAAAGAAAACGTGTTGATGCCAAATTGAATTTAAATCTGGGGGCCTATAAACTTTTGTTTTTATGTGACTCACTAGTAAGGTTTAACGCAAAAATAAGTTTCATACTCGCTCGATGGCATTGCCTTTAACAAAACCCCACACTGCACTACCATAATTGGCGAACTACACTGATCAAACCAACGGTATTTATGTTACAATAACACAGATAATTAAAATTGCTAATAGTCACAAATGTATTAACATTGTAATTAAAATTATAAATGGCCGGTAACCCTTCCTAAAATCAAAATTTTGTTTAATTACAAAAAAACTTTTTCCAACGTTCACAATATTCTGATAACCAAAATAAAAAACAATTTGTTTAACAGGTAGGATTTTATCATCAGCAAAAGGTATAATAACAATTTAGCGAATCTATAGTGATCTATTAATACCTTTTTAATATAAAACATAATCTATATCACTAAAACGTTGAAAACAAGACAGGCGTTAATATTTTCTTTGCGAACACCAATTACACATTCTTAAAATCCGTTTTAATGATAATAATACATTACTCTTGACTTACATGATGAAAACATATATCTTAAGACGCAAAATATGTATCAACGTTATCCTAGCTGGACATGGTTACACCAGAGTTTCTCCCTGACAACATCATTAAAGTCTTTAGTAAAATCGACAGACCCATATCACAGTTGCTTACCTTGATGAAGTACCTGCGTTACTATTTTACAATGAAAAATACAGGGACAATCAGAAAACTGTTTATTAGCATGTGTGTTTGTGAATGAGTATTTTGTCCACTGAACAAATTCAAGGAGATTCGTTAAATCTTCTTCAATATCTCATCATTTCGTCTTACAAATGTTACTCAACAACACAATTGAAACTAAAGAGTAAGCCCGGCAGCCGAAGTTGTAATGAACACCCTGTTTAAAGACTAAATCAAACGGGCACTAAAGGAGAGACTCACAACATACAATACATCGCATAGATACATCACACTTATCAAAATATAAAGCCAACTCTATATTTAATACATCCGACACCCATTTTTAACGGTGTTCATTAAATACTAACTACGGCAAAAACAATGTTTCAAACTTTCTTACAGAAAATGACCATGACGGCCTGAGATCGATATTTCTTTCATGCTTTTCGATGAAATATGGGGTTTTATCAGTGAAATAACAACAGTGAAAATATCAAACTGATATTTTCACTGCAAAATAAGGAGTGAAAATATCAACTTTCAGAACTACTTTTAAAATCCTATCTCGTAACTTACCCTTGATCAAAACAGAACACTTAACTTTGAACCAGAAAATGTTGGCAAAAAATGTTTAAAATTTAAAGAAATATTAAATAATTTTAAATAAATATGTATTTGGAAATTAACAACTTACCGTTTATTACGGGTTATCCCGTTTTTCAAACGTGTTCTTGATCTTGAAGCTAAATGTCCGAACATTTGCTTTCATACCAAACAAATTACAGGCGAAAACAATTGTTCGAACATAAATATAATTTTATATCATCGTTCAAATGTATTTTGACCTGTTTTTCGTTGGAATACGTAAAACCAGCTTCCCGGAAAATTCACACAACAATTTACAGATAATCTGATATTTTTTTACCCCAACCACGCCTCAAAGTTTGTTTTCAAACTGGTCTCTGACAGTAAGATGACTGAATATTCATGTATCATGAAACACAGTCTAAAACTAAAAGAAAAATGTTTAAAATCCAATGATTATCCGCCTTTGTTTTGCTAACACATTGGACCTTCCTAATTTAGCATTAAATGTAATTTGGTTATGTATTAATGCCCCGCTAAAATTAAAAGTGTTTTCGTTATTGTTTGGAACATATGTGCACTTATAGAACTTCATTGATTACTATATATATATATGATATATGTTATGGTTTTACACAGTTTCCTACGCTGTGAGAGTTCGGGGCAAGAGGCATACCATTTCCACAACATATGAAAAACAAGAACACTTCTTGAAACAAAACCAAATTTAATGATATAGTTTACAATGCGGTTGTATGTAAAGTTAGTAAAGACATTATTTATTCAACGAATTTTCCTTGAAACAACACATCTTACACATTGTAAGGAGATAACATGACATTGCGTTATAATGTAAGTAACAAGGTAAAGTTTCATGATAAAGAGATATTTAAAGAATAAGTATTCTATATTGAATCATTGTTATTATAATAAACAAAACATAAATATATAAAAAAATTAACTAAATCAATCGACAATCATGTGTATATGAATGTAAGATATTTTCGTTACACGCGTATTCACAGACATATACGTATATAGGAACTTTTTTGCAGCTGTTGCATGTTTTATAACTGTATAAACTGCTGCTCACGTTTATTTTATTTCAATTTACTATGTTTATAGTTCGATGATCAAGTGATGTACATACTTTATTTCCAACTGTTTCCATAAAAACTATACCTAATTCTTTTTTGTTCTTCCTTCCTTAAAAATTCTTCAGTTTATAAGATATTTCAAAATGCCTTCTTTTTTACTGAAGGTTAGACCAAGAAGTCAATTTTCAGGCGATGCAAGCTCCCTGTAACGATTTTAGTGACCTCAACCTCTATCTCTGTCTCTCCGTAAATCATTCCTACTCTAAAAAATCTGGCACTTTCTACTATGGGAATTGTCAAGGTGCCTGCAAGATTGATTTGTCGATGACGTACATCGGATTTGGATCAAGTGTGTAATAAACTTTGAAAATTAAAGCGGCTGTACTTGGAACCGCATGGTAATTCTTTTCAACGTGTGCTTCTACAATAACTAGGCACTGCCCAGCTGTTATATGCTTATCAAAGACATTACATCAGCGGACTTTTCCGTCTTCGTCTTTTATTTTATAAGATTCTTTGTGAACATGTTCAATAAAAGGCACCCTTATCTCTATCCCATTCGTGTATATGCTCACTCGCTGGGAAATCAGCTCTGGTTTGTGTCCAAATATCACTGCCCCCTTAAAGACTGCGAGGTCTGCATCATTTGGGACGATGATTGTGTGGTCGTCAAACTTTGACTTGAAACTTTGCTGGAGCAATGGACAATCGTTAAATCCTCCAACTAAAACAATTGCTCCTATTTCAACTATGGTCGACTGGTCAAGCAGATTGGAAACGTGGTCAACTATAGCTTCAATTTGTATCTTGAAAATGTTCCTTACTACATCCATATCGACTTTCAATTTGTCGGCTTTTATTGCTACCTGCAAGAAATAAGCTATCAACAATTAAACTTTTAGTTTATTTTTTATATCAGCGCATTGTATAATCAGAAACATATAGGCGATGGATATTCAAAAGCAGTTTTATCAACCGTTCTGTGAGGTTTTTAATTATCTAACCTTTAACGTTTGGCTCATTTATAGATTCCTGGGTTCAATCTCGTAGATTGGGTACGAAAGAGGTAAGTGCATATGTACATGCTATTTCAGTATTATAAGGTGAATATCAGGGACTGCAGATAACTGGTAATTCCCGACATACATATTTGTAAGAGACCTAGTGAGAACACTAGCCGTGGTATAGCGGTTTTCCTTATTTTACATATCAAGGTTATTGAGACATAGTTTATTATACAAACCTCCTTGCTTCAGTATTTTGGCAACACTATTCGGTCATTGTATAAAAGCTATTGATAATTGAACCATTTATCTTCACAAAATGTATTGTAGTAAAATGAAGGAAATAAATCGTATTGTAAACTCGAGCATGCCATGTTATTGAATTGGTAACAATAATAAGTTCGTGTATTTTCTTGCCCTTCAATTTCTTCACTAATTTTGGTAACGTTGCTGAAATTTTGAATACCACTGGTTTATCACTTTTCTGTGGATCGACTTCTCGCTTTTTTATTTCGAAGTCGCGAATCATGAGCATGTAATCTTCCATGTTGGATCGTTTAAATTCGTCAATGGAGTCCATTCCTGAAATACACGCCATCAAAACAAAAATTAGCAATTCGATTTACCGATTAACATTTTCAAAAGCATATAAAATTGTAATATTGACGCCATTTGATTCAAACAAATTCACGAACTTTCTCGGAATACAATTTCTGAACGAAACATACTTTGTAGAACAGACGTAATATACATATTATGTCTTCTAAAAACTTCACATAAGCCTCGTCCACCTAAGTCCCTCCCCAGTCACCACCACCGGCTTTGAATATGTTTTTCATGGAACCGTTCCCTGCTACCTCTTGGACAGCAACATCAACCTTGCCGCCTGTGATTGGTGTTAGAATGACATAAAAGTTTGCCATTACCAATGGATTTCAACATTAAACATGCTAAGTTATGTTCTTAGAGATTTATGAAAGAAGATGCTCATATATTAACATATAAGCAAGTATGAAATTAATTATTTCAAAAAAACACTATGTATGGCTATAATGATCACACCTCTAATGACTAGATTCCTTATTTTACTGTATTTAAAGTGGTTTCATTAGTACAACGGTGAAATTCCGACCTGTTATAATAAAATTGAAAACTTTTTTCATTTTAGACGACTTATTGTGATACATATGCTATATATACTTCAAAACAAAAGCTACTGTGATCTTGAATGGTGATAAAAATCAAAAGCAATTTTGATTTATCAACATATCTTAGGATTATTACCTCGATTAAACAAATAAAAGTGTTACGGTATTGAAGGTGATATTTGTGTACTCACCATACACTTTTCTAACATTAAACTTACCAATCAATGTATTTTAAATCATCGTTTAAATAATAATAATATAAATAACTAAGGCCATTCTTACACTTTCAGCAGCTTCCCTCATAAACTGCTTGGCACCATCATCCCAAATAGCGGGAACTGTTAAAACCCAACTGATTTCCTCCAGTTTGATGCCTCCCTTGAAACGGTCTTCAATTACTCTTAAAAGGTTATTTTTAAGAAATCTGTACAAGTTTAGAAATCACTTAAAATGCTATGAAATACTTCTTAGAAAGGTACTGATGCTGCAGCCATTTTTTTCTTGCTCTAACATAAACGTTATAATCTGGCAACGCTGTGTTGCTGTTAATGATAAAACAATTTTGTAGTTGAAACAGGTATTGTAAATCAACGATACGGATTGACAGTATATTTGACGTTAAGATTTAACAATTATTACAAAGTTCAAATTTCATCAAGATAGTTTACCTTATTGTAACTGAAAACACAATCATTGCTTTTAGTTTCTTTCCAGTTTCATCTTTAATGTGCATGTCTTTTTTTATCTCCTGTTGAAAGACAAAATATTTGCTTGGAACCCCTTACGGTATCATTAGACTAACCGATGCATGTTCAAGATTTATATAAAAAAAAACACGTTTTTTTCTTGATTACTGTCTAGTAAACAGAAACTCAAAATACACATAATAATTCTTCTGATAGAGAATCTTTGTAATACTTTTCGCTTCCGTCTACCTTTACCTTTTTGTAAAGCTTCATCTTGAATCTCCTGAAGAAGTACCATTTTTCATGTTCCTCCGCTTCAACTTGTCTGGTGTATTTGGTTTCAGCGTCATATCCAAACGCTGAAAAAGTCTCCCCATCCGGTTCGATCAGAACACATGTCGGTGCTGAAAAATATTGGTACATTTTAACAACTGACAAAAGTTTTAGGGTTTTCCTTGACAGGTAAAACTGTAACAATCCTGAATTCCAATTATCTTTTAAATATTATTTTTAAAAGTAATTTTTAGTAGCATATGAACTGTTACATGCAAACTAAAATCCGTACACATTCCTCCGACATTCGTGGGTCAAGTCGAGTAGTTAAAACAACATATGACTCATTTGTTTTTAAAGGAAGAAGACAATTTATTGTAAGAAGAAAGGTATAATTAAAGATCAAATACATGAACCTTTCAATGAAACTAGCTGGTCTCCATGCCAATGCTTCGTTGCGACTTTTGTTGGGTCGAGTTGAAACTCGTGTTTAAATGAGAAAGACCATCCGGAGTACGTTGTTCCAAAATCAATCGCAGCAAGAAGAAGTGGTGCCTGCATTGTACAAATATTATTCATATTAAGACAAATTGTTGGTCAATACTTAATGAGGAATTTTAAACCAGCAAATTATGTGTATAGTCATTTATCCATACAAAGCTAACTGATTGGTTTAATTACAACAAAACATTAAAACATGAGCTACTTTAACATTTAGAAAATGACTTACCATTGCTTTTTATTCCAAAATTATTTTTTGCAATGGTCAACTTTATTTTCCGAAAACAGCTAGTTTTCTCTAATGAACGTTGTTCCAAAATCAATCCCCACAACCGTTTGGCGCCCAAAATCGGCCCATAAAATGAGAGCTTCGAATTTTGTAACCCTTCTCACGCTATAGTTACATGGGTTACAGCCAAATAAATAGAACATATTACATACAATAAAAACACAGTCAAAGTTCAATCACAAACTATCGAGTTTTCAGGTCGACATATGATCAGAGTTATGCAGTTACATTGGTTACAATGAGTTACAGCAAAGTTTCTGAAAAGTTTGAAAAAGTGTTTTTTTTTCTATCTGAAATAGCGGGTTACGCTAGTTACAATGAGTTACAGCACATTTTTTGAAAAGTTTGAAAAAGTGTTTTTTCTATCCTAAATAGCGGGTTACGCGGTTACATTGGTTACAACTGGTTACATCGGTTACATCGAAAATTTTCATCAAAAATCGAGTTTTCAGGTCGATATATGATCAGAGTTATGCAGTTACATTAGTTACAATGAGTTACAGCAAAGTTTTTGAAAAGTTTGAAAAAGTGTTTTTTTCTATCTGAAATAGCGGGTTACGCGGTTACATTGGTTACAACTGGTTACATCGGTTACATCGAAAATTTTCATCAAAAATCGAGTTTTCAGGTCGACCTATGATCAGAGTTATGCAGTTACATTGGTTACAATGCGTTACAGCAAAGTTTCTGAAAAGTTTGAAAAAGTGTTTTTTTCTATCTGAAATAGCGGGTTACGCGGTTACATTGGTTACAACTGGTTACATCGGTTACATCGAAAATTTTCATCAAAAATCGAGTTTTCAGGTCGACATATGATCAGAGTTATGCAGTTACATTAGTTACAATAAGTTACAGCAAAGTTTCTGAAAAGTTTGAAAAGGTGTTTTTTTCTATCCCAAATAGCGGGTTACGCGGTTACATTGGTTACAACTGGTTACATCGGTTACATCGAAAATTTTCATCCAAAATCGAGTTTTCAGGTCGACATATGATCAGAGTTATGCAGTTACATTAGTTACAATGAGTTACAGCAAAGTTTTTGAAAAGTTTGAAAAAGTGTTTTTTTCTATCTGAAATAGCGGGTTACGCGGTTACATTGGTTACAACTGGTTACATCGGTTACATCGAAAATTTTCATCCAAAATCGAGTTTTCAGGTCGACATATGATCAGAGTTATGCAGTTAAATTAGTTACAATAAGATACAGCAAAGTTTTTGAAAAGTTTGAAAAAGTGTTTTTTTCCATCTGAAATAGCGGGTTACGCGGTTACATTGGTTACAACTGGTTACATCGGTTACATCGAAAATTTTCATCCAAAATCGAGTTTTCAGGTCGACATATGATCAGAGTTATGCAGTTACATTAGTTACAATAAGATACAGCAAAGTTTTTGAAAAGTTTGAAAAAGTGTTTTTTTCTATCTGAAATAGCGGGTTACGCGGTTACATTGGTTACAACCGGTTACATCGGTTACATCGAAAATTTTCAAAGTTCAACATCAAAAATCGAGTTTGTAGGTTACATCGAAAATTTTCATCAAAAGTCAAGTTATGGAAGGCCTCCAGCCCATAATACATTTTACAATGCAAATCAAATATAACAAAATGCATATATGTAACTAAATAAGAGTTGTGTCTCTTGGTTAACAAGTTAAGTGTTATCTATAGCTAACATGAGTTTATGAATGTAAAGAGCAAGGGATTTAATATGGGCAACATTTTCCGATGCCATCATATTATAGAAATGAACAATGTCAGTATTTCCACGATACCAAGAGAACAAATAATTTTCCCTGATGTCATTAAATTTTAAACACTTAAAAAATACATAATTTTCATCTTCAATAACAAGTATGTCTTTCATCCAACAAACAATAAATACAAAAACGACCATTTCTATCAATACAAATAACCAACCGATTATATATGAAGTTTATGACTAGAGGTTCTAAATCTAGCCAATGATTTCCGTACAGGAAACGGTGAACTGATATTAAGGTATCTTTCAACATTCAATAAAGACTTGAAGCATTTATAAGTATCACAATGTGAGGAATTATTTACATCACCGGGCCATGTTTGTCTACAACAATCAGCAATTCTTATTTTATAATGACAGATAAATATATTTATATCTCCCACATCGTGGGCAATCCAAGCATACCCAAAGCCATATGTAAACAATATTTCTTTTATATAAGTTGCCCAAATACGCCTACCTTAACCATCCAGATTTTTTATAATAATATATGAATTTCTAGTAATACTTTGCATCAATATTTTACACATTTCGACACATAAATAGTGAACATTGGTAATCTACCACATCCATATAAAGCCACACAATTTTTTACAGAACTCTTAACTTCGAGAAAATATTTACAAAAGAAAAGCTGTACTTTTTCAATCTCATTATATTCCTTAAATCCCCAAATTTCTGAGCCAAATGTCAGTATCGGGGAGACCATTGTATCAAAAAGTTAAAAAAATCATTATGATTAATCGTACCAAATGACAATTGATAGTTTTTAATTGAAAAAATAGCTTTCCTTGCCTGAGCTGCTTATTTGGATTTAGCTGCAGACCAAGATAGTGTTGGAGTAAACAATAAACTCATATATTTGTACATTGATTGACATCAAGAAACTAGAGATTAGGAATCCTTAGAAACCTTCAAAACGAAAATGGAAGTATTGTACAAAGAACCAACAATACCTAGATATAACATCACAGGTGAACGACTTCATTCTGTTCACCATGCACGTATACGGAAAAAAAATGTAGCAACCATTACAATCATTTGATGCAAACTTCTTCATGTGCTTGTGGAGCTGATATTGAGGACGACAAACACTTTCTATTCCAGTGCAAATTAGTATTTGATAGAACGCATAGAAACATTTAGGGATCCGGGCCTACCGTCCACCTAATATCGAAAAAAATATTGTTTGGCTCCCACAACCTAACTGATGAACATAATGAGTTCCTATTCTATATATGTCAAAATAAATAACGAATACAAAACGAGTTTTGTTAGAGCTGTCTTTCCAGTGTAACTTAAAAAATGAGGTAATGGCTACAAACTTCTTTCCCTCTTTGCATACACTTATAAACATCGCACCTAAATTCAACTGATGTCATTTTAATACTTCAAGTTTATCCCAGCATTTCTTAACGTAGGAGTTTGTATATTTCATAATTTGTGATAATTTATACATAGTAATTACAATTACTTTTGTTGGTAAAAGTTTGTGTAATCGGGGAGGGCCGATTTCTTACTAGGAAATAAATTAGGTATATATATTGCTCTGATAGTAATAGTAAATATGGTGCAATCGTTACCAAAACTTTAATTGGTTGTACTTGACCACATCCGTATTACAGCGAGTTCTGCCATTCAATTTGCATGCCCGTCCGATATCATACCGTTTTGTCGATAACTAAACATAAATATGGTGATGTGTAACCGCAATTGAATGTAAGGCACACGTTTATGCACCGGTGAACAATGGCGGCTCGAAGCAATGTTTGAATAAAAAAAAATTACAACATGTAAACATATCATTAGTAAGGACTTCAAGATACAAGGTACACGAATTTTATTTTCATTAGGGAATATGCTTATAAGAAAAAGTGTTCAGTTAACTATTTTCCTACTTGAATAGCCAACAAACAGTTACGCTTGTGACCAGGAAATGAAAGCATTTCGTTTAAAAAGGTACTATATTGCAACAAGTTAAACAAAAGCCGCTTCTTGATATATTATATCATAAAATTACAGAAAGTAAGATGAATGGTAACACTTCATACATTTATAACATTCAACTATCTGTTCAGCCAAGCCACACACGATTGACGTGAATGTTCCTCTTACTTAACAGCCTCATTTAGTTATATGACTTAATTGGATTATACCTAATAACCTAAATTCGAACATGTGTATTTTGCCTAGACATGGAACAACAGACACGGGCATCGAGAAAGCTGTGGGATTCACCGAAGACAGCCACAGGTGCACGTCGATCGATATGGGAACGTTCCCCAAGTCCAAGATGTCGTACACCAACAGAAAGTGAACGTCAAACGTTCTGGAAGCGATCACCTAGCCCAGGATGCCAAACCCCAAGGAGACGTCCAAGAGTAGAACAACCAAAATTAGATCAATGTTCAAAATCTCCATGGCAATCAGAACACAACCATGGAAAATCAAATGACCTGTCTACCATTATACAAAAATATGGTTTAAACACATTTGTTTGTGCAGTGCAGACTGATAAACATATTCCCAAAAACTTTGTTAACAGGGATGATTATTTTTTAAAAATAATGCAAGAAGTTGACAAATCAATGAACATCAAACATGTTATTGAACTCCAAAGGCTATGTGAAAAAATCCCTGACGAGACCAGATTAGTAGATTGTGGTGCCAAGTTCAAAACTGTTTTATGGAAAGCTTCAAGGGCACACAAAGAACCACTTCTGAACTTCATAGCACCTGTTGTTGACGCTTGTTTGATCCCTGATTGTGGAGGCAAGGTGTATCCGGCGTCAAAATCTAACATCACACTGTTTAAAATAACAGGTAAATTGGTTTGTTCTACTATCTTTTTTTTTCTGTATCAATTTTATTGGCCATTATCATGATTATGGCTGGATTCTGACATTCACAAGAACTGATACATGTCTATAAATGTTTACAGATTACAGGTTTAAACAGACAGGCTATTGCTATTGTAATTGTCCCAAGTGTCGCATTTCTTCCCGCCTGTTTATACTGAAATATATATATATATATATATATATATATATATTACTACACATTTATACTTTTAAGGTGCATTGATCTGGGATGGAAAATATATACTTTGTGAATAACTCATATTTTCTCTTGTAGGTCCAGAACCAGGTTTGAAATGCTCGCTCCGGTGTAGGTCATGCGGAGCGAGGTATTACATCAGTCATTATACCATCCCGAATGTTGGCAGGCGTTACTATGATGTCAAATACAAAACATCACAAAAGGAGAGTTCAAATTGGGTGTACTTTGATGACAGCACTTATGAATTGATGTGTGAATCAGGGTAAGATAATTATAACACTAGCTTATTTATATAAATAGTTTGAATGCGTATGGGCATTATATCTCGGATAAGTTGGAGCCATTTCACATTTTTTCACTCAACAGCTACTGCCTTTGAATTTAAGAAATAACCTTTAATTGGTCTTGTCTGCAGAATAACTTTTGAAGCCTTTGTCAAATAATAACTTTATCTGGAAAAAAATTGTTACTGGCATTATATCCCAGACACTGAAATTACATAAAAAAAGGTTTAATTGCACTTTGATTGTGTTTGGGAAGCCTTCAGCTAGCCCAATTACCATCATAAATCCTATTATTTCTGAGTTAATTTTTCAGGAACCATGCCTTTGTATCACACAAAGCATTTGCAGAAATATACAATGGCGTGTATGATGAAAATCGGGCTCCGGAATTCCATGAATGGAAAAAGGCTACATTTGCTGAATCAAGATCTGGTAATTTCTAATAGCAAATCATTGGAATTATGTTTCTAAACGAACAAAACATTACTCAAGCTTTCAAGTGGTTCATTATGAGTAACTTTTTATCTGCTATTTTGTAAGGCTCCTTCTTTTTCTATGATAAGCCCTACTTTTATGGAAATAGTTTGAGAAATAGTTCTGATTTTTTAATTGCCCGTATGAGCCACAGAATGCAGGGATTGGAGTTCTTTAACAAAAAGAGCTGTAATTTCTAGATATTAACAACAACAAAAACTATTAATATAGATTTGTGTAACTATCATATAGTACATGCACAACCATGTATGTACTGTACTTTTGAAGAATTTCAGAAATAATAATGTATTTGTTAAATCTAGGTAACCCTTTTGCTTATTGAATAGACAATTTATAGGTTAAAGACCTACCATTCACAGTTAAGTAATATTCTTATTTTCAGAATAATTCTTTTGATTTAATCAAATGCACTTTATTTGTTAAAATAACAGAAGATTCCAGCCTGGCCGGTGATGATGGTGATGATGGTGATGATGGTGATGGTGTTTGTCAAGACGATGAATACTTAGGTATGTTTTGCAATTCTTTAAAACTTTTTATATAAAATGCATTCAGAGGAGGACAGTAATAAAGAGAACATCCGAAATTTAAGTGATACAATTGTGTTGCCCTTTTACATGTTTTTTTTAATTGTGTATGAATTGGGACCAATATTAGTGTACTCATAGTTTAATGGACTTTTTTTACGTACAGCTATACAAGTATTCCATTATCACGGAATATGGTGTACACATTCATGCAATTATTAGCATAGCATTTAATATCAAAGACGCTTTTTATTTTGTAACATTACATCTACTTTCTTGAATGTTTGACCTCTCTGTAAATAATCTGTGTCTTCACTGTTCCATATTGTACAATATTATATTGCTATAAATGTGCATATGCCGTTTATTGCCGAATAAAGATATATTATGTTATGTTTTTTTGCAAAAGGTAATTGAATTTTAAATGATAATTGTAACAATAGTGCATACTGGAGCTTAACTGTAGTTAGTATGGGTTTTTTTAATATGTGAACACCTTTGTATGGCACTATTAGAACTGAGTTATTTTACTAAATCCATTACATGTAGTTTCTCATCGTAAATATATACAATGCACTTGTTAAACAAAAGCAATATATAAGGCGTATGAGTTGCTACATATGACGTATCAACCAAGTGATACTTAGATAATAAGTCATGCATCAGTTTAAAACACTAACTCCAATTAAAGGTTTAAATTTGTCTTTATCTAGGATCGTCATAAATAGCATATTTAATAATGGAACTCATCTTCAATGTGCACACTCGGCAAACACGTCTATGTCTTTCAATATGGATTTGGCCGAATCTTTCTGTTTCCATCTTAATTTATGTGCAGAAGTTCTTGTTTGAACGACTAAACGTTTCTTTTCAGAGTTTCTAATTACATCGAAATCAAAATTTTATTTATACATATACTAAGGATAAAACGAGGTTATTTTCTGAATCTATCTGAAGTCATGCCTGCATGAAATCGTCGATCATGGTTTGCTTAAATTACACAATGCAATAAATAAGTTGGGGATCGTACCACACACAAGCATAGCCATATCTGCTTAATAGTTCTTCAATAGATACAGTCTTGTAACAAACAATTGTATGCAGCATTTATAACAACCATACTTTATAAATCATGAAAATCTGTTTATAAACAATGGACATAGTTTTATGTCTCCATAAATAGCGGCACACTATAATTCTGCACGTTGTATTTAGCAGTTGACATGATCATTGAAACGTGTGCATTTATATTCATATATTTTTCATATAGCATGTTAATCATGTGTATTTACCTCTCATCCATGTATATACGGGTCAAGTTTATAAATACAATTTGCCTGTACACAGCCACAAGAAGAGACGGACTGGCATATAATCACATGTACTAGTTACAAACATTAATTTCTTAAAAACACCATGGTCCTTATATTCACGAATAAGTGCATTAGCAATACAAAAATTTTATGTAGCTAAATCTAAGTCATTACTAAGAGCAAAACAAAAGGCTTAAATTAAAGTTGTGTCTTTTAAGTATACGATGTTCAAGTCGGAATAAGATTTTTGTTGTGTTCATATCTCAACAACTGGTTAAGTCCGTTCTGTGTCTTTGCTGAATGTTGGATAATAGGGCTGTCTTTACCACTAACCATAGTTTACGTTCAGACTTGTACATTAATAAGTGTTATTGAGAATGTCGTAGATACTTGCAAAATAGGTGTTGACTGAAGAGTTAAAGAATAATTATGATATTATACATACACAAGTGTATAAAGTGACCAACGAAAAAATATACACACTTTCATTAAGTCACGCAATTTGCTATTACTCTACAAAATGGATGTGACTTTAAACCGGACCATAGCAGCAATAAACAGCTTTAAACTGTTTATTGCCACCAATAAAACTCTGGTGACAAATACCGAGATTACTAATTAATGGGCGCGTCTACGTCAATCAATTAAGAAATTATGGGCGTGTCTATGTCAATGTCAATTGTAATCTCCGCCTTAATTGTATATGACCTTGGTTGTATGATCAGATAAGTTGGAGGCTGAACGATGCTATGACAGTAGTCGAGTTTACCGGAAAATTGTCAATTTAGGTTGATTACTTAGAACTTAGAGGGATTTTATTATAAACATATTCGTAATTTTATTCTTTATTATTTCATTTGATATCATTTTTTTTTTGAAAACAATCAAAAGATAATTGGCATCTTTCCGAAATAATTTGTACAGATGTATAAGTAACTAAAAGTAAATATGCAATGACGTCTTATACTCGTAAAGACACTTCTTTTTCTTTCTGGTCCAAATTGTCTGAAGGCATACCGTAACAAAAAAAGGTGCATATAGCGTTGAGGCATATTCATAAATCACCGTGTTCGAGCAAACTCCATAACGCGTTTTGCCAAATATAGTACGATGAAGAAATAAGTTAAACACTCTTTAATAATAATTGGAATATACTACATACTAAGTGACAGTAAAACTTATATATTGCTATACTATTTATATGAATTTATTTAGAAACACATGTAGACATCCTGTATATGTGTATACATTTGAGGAAATAATACATATAAGTGTTAAATACAATATTTATAATATATATGAGTATATATGACATCGTAGTATTGTGCGGATGATCGGTTATATTCGACAATTGATCGGAAAGAACTACGCCGGCGACAATCGATAATGAAATTTGAGCTATAGATTATAGAAACAACGGTGTTACTATGTTTAGTTATTTAGGCAAATTTTTATCAAGCCAGTACGTCACTACATAACGTTATTACATTTTTTTTGTAAATTGACTGCTGAAGAATTGGTCTCAACTTGGTCTCCTGAATGTGGTTTAAAAGTGATTCCGAAAACATGTAACCATGTACTTACCATGTAAGAATTAAGTTTTCACAGTTTTCTGAAAGAAAATATTCTTGTAAAACTTATATACATTTAACTGCTTGTTGTACTTGTTAATGACTGATTATTAAAAAAGAAATCTATATCTTTGTTTCTCTATTTTACACATGTATACAAAACTCAATGTAAGACAAACATAAGAGTCTGTGGTCTCATTTTGCGTAAAAGTAACTTGTAGGTTCTGAATCTGTTATGCACATTATTTATACAACGCAACGTACGAACAAGAATGCAAGGGAACACTGATGCTTAAACGTGAGAACGTACTGATTATGTATGCCTAAACATGATGACTAAATAATAATTAAATAATGATTACATCGATTTCTAATCGATCATTGATCGGTTTTATAAACCGATTATCGATAGTATTTTTTCTGTCAGATTTCAAACACTATGACAGCGCATCGGATAAAAAACGTATTACTTTTGTACAGAACAGAACAGAACAGAATTTATTACAGTAAAATATACAGTTTTTTGTGTTTCATATACAAAATAAATATATTAAAATTACAATTATACAGTGTAGTGTGAAATATTAAATAAATATTATACTCAACTTTTTTTGATTGGATGAACTGAAATTGTAAATCACAAATCTATCAAACCAAAAAGTATACAGAACAGAACATATTCTATCACACGTAAATTTAACAGTATGTGTGTTATGGTTACATATAAATATATCAGCATTACAACTAAACTAAGCTGATAGCGACTAGTATTATTGACATACAAAGGATGAACTGAAAAAAGTGTTATTGCAATCATCAAAGTTAGCACAAGGTTTTTATTTGACATTCGTATATGTATACATGTTGGAACAATCATTTTCAATATATAATTGAATACAGACGACAATAGAATTTAATATCATAACTTAAAGGTAAAACGTGATTTAAATATTCTAAATGATAATGTAAAAAACAAAAAAAACCTACTTATTACGATTTGTACAGATGTAGTGTATAATCTATACATGACAATATATGCATGCATGGTTCCCGTACGATCGGCTTTTTTGTCCATTGTCATGTGTTCGGTTTTATACTATTTCATTTAAGCTCGATAGTTTCGAAAGCTAAAAGTATTGTTAACGAGTTAAATGAATAAAACATCCAAAATATATAAATGTTCTTAATGTGCACGATTTGAACATTTCTGCCAAAGAAGAAAAACATAATAAAACAATATAAGTTTAATTAATTAATTATTTATGTGTTTAAATACAATTAATTTCAAATTAACTATATGAGCGTTTGGTAACCATTATACACAGCCTTGAATTTGTCAGTGCTCGTGGTTTTGAATACAAATCAAGGCCGTCGCTTTGTGATGCTCATACACATGTTTTAGAAATATGGAAATCCACAACTTTAGTTCATCCCGAAACAAGGGTTTTAAACAGGTTGATGCAATTTATTCAACCCGAAGAGTGTGAAGAAGTGTTGTAATAGGTTTTACTGTTGATCTACAATCTATTTCAAACTAGAAGCTGTATTTGCTACTTAGATAATATTTATAAAAAAAATGAAAATGCTTAATCGAATGTGATGTTGGTTTTTATTTTTCCAACACACACGTTACATGCAACGAAAAAACTTAAACATAATATGTGTAATACCAACATCGCATTCATTTACGCATTTTAATTTTCACCACCATAATATTACGATCAAAACTCAGTAGCACTCATTACGTTCTGGTCATCATTACCATACGTATTGAGTCTAAAACCGGACATGTTCAGTGGAATAACAAATCATTTGTGGTGGAGAAATGAAACTAATGAATCTTGATACTTCATTTCAGTTTGGCGTACTTCTGCTCTAAAGATACGATCAACGGCTATGCATTCCAGTGTGCACTGAACAGGTCGTTCAAGGGCGCTGGTCTGCAGTGCTACTTGAAGGGCAGAGAGCTGTTCTTCATCACGAACCGCCTCGAACGGGAGATGCGGGAAACGGCCAGAGTGAATGAATGGGCCTGCGACAGGACACTTTTGAGAACGGCGGGCCTGAATGGTGATGAAATACACCTGAGTACCACCCAGGTCTTCAACCTCACCAGCGCCAAAATGGTACGTATAAAGGTAGTCAACTAACTATTGAGTAAGTTGTTTCATTTATAATTGACAGCTGTCTGAGCCCAGTCTGACACGTTCAAGGACATAGCCATTTTCTTATTTCATACATTTTACGCACTTAAAGTTAAAATTTGCTATACAGAGATGGTGTTTCAACCTAAAAAAAATAAGGGAACCGGTATAATTCAGGTATAGTTATTAAAAGTATAATTAAAGCGCTATGTCAAAGAAGATGTTGTTTATACAATATTTTTGAATCCATGTTTCTAGCTCGACCCTTCAACCCTCTCCACCATGTGGCTGCCAGAGTGGCCAGGGACACATGTACCGAGGGCAGACCTCTTCCACCACATCAGTCTGCCAATCTCCATTAAACCTCTGAGGGTAAGACATGAATGTATACCTTGATTGACACTCCCACTTGTCAATTACAAAGGTACTGTAAATGTATCATTATCAAACATAACAGGTGATTACGACTGTCATCTATGTCAATGTCAAGTTTCCGATATGCTTTGGATTCATTATGAGGAGTGGTGAAACATATAGGCGACTTCATTCATAGTGTTATTGTTTTAAATGTTTTTCAGAAATTTCTGCGCAAGGCCGTTGTGGTACTGGGCGACAACTTTGGTGCTGCCGCTATGGCGTGGGGTTACATGTTCATATTGCATAGGTACAGGTGGATCCTGGAGAGTCTTCGGCACTTCAATTTACCGGTATTGTACGGCCCACCAACCGCAGGAAAAACGCTTGTTGCCAACTGTGGAGCCTGGTTGAACGGATGCACGGAGTTGCAGATTGCATCGAGGTATAAAATATAGTAAATTTTGTAATTATATGTGTATATGTGTAATGTATACTAGTAACGGTACTATAAGATGATTATATATCTCATGGATGAGTTCGTTAGACATATGTACAGAAACATATCATACATGTAGAATTTGTTGGGACAATTAACCTGAACAAATCAAAAGAGAAGTATTACATCAAAACCATGAATACGGTGGACTGAAACTAACTGATATAGAAAAATTTATTCGCTCACTTTAAACACTATGGATAAAACGATATCTAGACCCATCTAATACAGGGGATTGGAAGGTTTTTATGCACGAAAACCTAAAAACTATGGAAATAACCTTTATTATAGGATGTTGTTCTATATTTGCCTGAATACTCCATTTCGGTACGTCATAACACTGAACATATAACCTTGCATACGATAAAGTCTAGCTTAAAACAAGACGTCTAGGGTGAAAATGACTTTCATAAACCTATTCATACGGATGTTTTTTTCATTCAGATGCACCCTCTCATTCCTGATGGGTTGGTTTACTTCATCGACCATGCCCTTCGTTTGGGACGACCCGTCCGTCCCTGATGAGGTTGGTCAACTGAGCGTTGACCTTGGGAACGGTGCTGTGCGTGGGAAGGCCACTGAAGCACCACAGGTTCCCGCTACAGCATGTCTTGTTACCGCTAACTTCGACATGGCGACGGTGTCTAGGTAAATTTATAAGACTTACATGACTTACAAGAACAAGTATAATAGTGAGGAATTTACTTTACTTCTCTTCCACTTCATATTTATGCTTGAGAAATGAAAAGGAAAGAACGTTGATAGATAACCAATAAAATACGATGTACATATACATGAGGATAACGCAAAAAGAAGTGAATATTAAGTCACACAACTGTTGCAAACACGTTGGACAATTTAAACGTTTATGCTTGAAAATAAGTAACTTTACTTAATTATAATATTTTACCATTAGTCAATGAATAGTCATGTCATTTCATGTTTACGCAGATATTATACACGCCTGTGTGTTATTAAAATGGAACCGTCGTCGGTGGAGAAGGTTCCAGGCGCAGCTAGACAGCTAGAGGCTTTGGCAAGGGACGCATCCTCGGCCCTACCTGTTGTATTGAAAGGGATGTTCAATATTACTGCCAGTGAAGTCCACGAGACCACGGCCGGCATTATGCCACATCTTCCCGGGGACATCCGCGTGGCTGAAGGAGTTGCTGTGGCACTTACAGCGACCCAAAAGGTACAATCCATTTCGTTTTGAAATATTTTTTAATGGAGATGATAGTGATACAAACTCCAGTGATAAGCAATTGAGTAGGCTGTTTATGACGTTGTATTACTTTGAAGAAACCGTATTTTTGTGAACATGATCACGATATTTAAGTGTATGATAATGATGAGAACATGTTGCATTTCATAGAATAATAATAACTTAAACATCAACAACATCAAAACTTACAATTCTTCTTCTTCGACAGGGAAAACTTTTTCTCCTCTCACACTCACGTCTCATTTTGTTTTTCAGATTCGCGATGAGATAGTTGTTTCAGATGCGACTGTTAAAATCCTGAAATCAACATTTGCAAGAGAGTGCCTGTTGTCGGCAGAGGCCCTTGACAAAATAAAGACGGCGGGAGGGCGGGTTAATGTTGCTGGACGTCTGCTTGGAAGGGTGGCCAAGGTGGCCATGATCCCTGCCTCCCTCTTTAGTGAGGAAACGGTTGCAGCCTTGAGAAATGGTATGTATGCTTAAAAATGCACCCTTCCTCCTAAATAAGATTTACTACAAATAAAACAATTGGTTTGAACAAATCGTAAGTGATAGTTCCTATGAAGGATACCGAGTTAGTTTCGAGAAAACGTGCAGACGACATGATAGTCATACCTTAAAAGCAAACCTATTAAGAAACATCACGTTTATAGTGTAAGAAAACTTCTATATGTAAGTCCGAGACACCAAATCAGATCTTTACATCTTGCAGCCTTTCTCGATATGTCTGATGAAGAGTTGCATGTACCAGTAGACGAACCGGTCGAGCAGACCCAGTCACTTGAAGAGATTGTGCCACATGTGAAGAAGGCGACGCTTTGGAGGAGAAACGGCCGTGCGTGCCTAAAACGTCCTAATAGTGTTCAGAGGGGGTGTAGAAAGAGGAAACATTCTAATTAGTTTACACACATATGCTATACATATGCTCTGGATGTGGCATATCGATTTGGAATGTCACATCTTTTGGAGTCGTGAAACATAGCGAAATATTCGGAGTGTTATAGTTATGGTTTTGAGGTTTTGAATTATTTATTATGAAATGAGGTATTTCCAAAAAGTCTTATTTAAAAATATAATTAAATACCAAATGTAAGAATGATACACCCAACAAAATAGACTTATTTACAACCATATCTTAATCTATTGTTGAATTGAAAAAGTTTATCGTTACGTCATGAAACAGTCGGACTATGTAGTTATATTTTTGGAGATTATTATTTATTTATTTTAATTTATGTTGTTATTTAATTGGTTAAAATTACTACATAATTAAATGAGTCATGCAACAACAAAGACTTCTTGGTTTTATTGTCCCTTGAATTAATTCTCAATTTTCCCTTTCACACAATCGCTAGCATTAGTTAATCGGAAACGTCCGGTACGTAATTCCAATTTTTACATGAATCTGATTTTTTTTGTAATTTATTTGGTGTAACTAATGAAACTGCATAACTCTGATCATATGTCGACCTGAAAACTCGATTTTTGATGTTGAACTTTGAAAACTTTCGATGTAACCGATGTAACCAGTTGTAACCAATGTAACCCGCTATTTGAGATAGAACAAAACACTTTTTCAAACTCTTCAGAAACTTTGCTGTAACTCATTGTAACCAATGTAACTGCATAACTCTGATCATAGGTCGACCTGACAACTCGATTTTTGATGAAAATTTTCGATGTTACCGATGTAACCAGTTGTAACCAATGTAACCGCGTAACCCGCTAATTCAGATAGAAAGAAACACTTTTTCAAACTTTTCAGAAACTTTGCTGTAACGCATTGTAACCAATGTAACTGCATAACTCTGATCATAGGTCGACCTGAAAACTCGATTTTTGATGAAAATTTTCGATGTAACCGATGTAACCGGTTGTAACCAATGTAACCGCGTAACCCGCTATTTGGGATAGAAAAAAACACTTTTTCAAACTTTTCAGAAACTTTGCTGTAACTCATTGTAACTAATGTAACTGCATAACTCTGATCATATATCGACCTGAAAACTCGATTTTTGATGTTGAACTTTGAAAATTTTCGATGTAACCGATGTAACCAGTTGTAACCAATGTAACCGCGTAACCCGCTATTTCAGATAGAAAAAAACACTTTTTCAAACTTTTCAGAAACTTTGCTGTAACGCATTGTAACCAATGTAACTGCATAACTCTGATCATAGGTCGACCTGAAAACTCGATTTTTGATGAAAATTTTCGATGTAACCGATGTAACCAGTTGTAACCAATGTAACCGCGTAACCCGCTATTTCAGATAGAAAAAAACACTTTTCAAACTTTTAAGAAACTTTGCTGTAACTTATTGTAACTAATGTAACTGCATAACTCTGATCATATGTCGACCTGAAAACTCGATTTTTGATGTTGAACTTTGAAAATTTTCGATGTAACCGATGTAACCAGTTGTAACCAATGTAACCGCGTAACCCGCTATTTCAGATAGAAAAAAACACTTTTTCAAACTTTTAAGAAACTTTGCTGTAACTCATTGTAACCAATGTAACTCCATAACTCTGATCATAGGTCGACCTGACAACTCGATTTTGGATGAAAATTTTCGATGTAACCGATGTAACCAGTTGTAACCAATGTAACCGCGTAACCCGCTATTTCAGATAGAAAAAAACACTTTTTCAAACTTTTCAGAAACTTTGCTGTAACGCATTGTAACCAATGTAACTGCATAACTCTGATCATATGTCGACCTGAAAACTCGATTTTTAATGAAAATTTTCGATGTAACCGATGTAACCAGTTGTAACCAATGTAACCGCGTAACCCGCCATCTCAGATAGAAAAAAACACTTTTTCAAACTTTTAAGAAACTTTGCTGTAACTCATTGTAACTAATGTAACTGCATAACTCTGATCATATGTCGACCTGAAAACTCGATTTTTGATGAAAATTTTCGATGTAACCAGTTGTAACCAATGTAACCGCGTAACCCGCTATTTCAGATAGAAAAAAACACTTTTTCAAACTTTTCAGAAACTTTGCTGTAACTCATTGTAACTAATGTAACTGCATAACTCTGATCATATATCGACCTGAAAACTCGATTTTTGATGTTGAACTTTGAAAATTTTCGATGTAACCGATGTAACCAATGTAACCGCGTAACCCGCTATTTCAGATAGAAAAAAAACACTTTTTCAAACTCTTCAGAAACTTTGCTGTAACGCATTGTAACTAATGTAACTGCATAACTCTGATCATATATCGACCTGAAAACTCGATTTTTGATGTTGAACTTTGAAAATTTTCGATGTAACCGATGTAACCAGTTGTAACCAATGTAACCGCGTAACCCGCTATTTCAGATAGAAAAAAACACTTTTTCAAACTTTTCAGAAACTTTGCTGTAACGCATTGTAACCAATGTAACTGCATAACTCTGATCATATGTCGACCTGAAAACTCGATTTTTGATGAAAATTTTCGATGTAACCGATGTAACCGGTTGTAACCAATGTAACCGCGTAACCCGCTATTTGGGATAGAAAAAAACACTTTTTCAAACTTTTCAGAAACTTTGCTGTAACTCATTGTAACTAATGTAACTGCATAACTCTGATCATATGTCGACCTGAAAACTCGATTTTTGATGAAAATTTTCGATGTAACCGATGTAACCAGTTGTAACCAATGTAACCGCGTAACCCGCTATTTCAGATAGAAAAAAACACTTTTTCAAACTTTTCAAAAACTTTGCTGTATCTTATTGTAACTAATGTAACTGCATAACTCTGATCATATGTCGACCTGAAAACTCGATTTTGGATGAAATTTTTCGATGTAACCGATGTAACCAGTTGTAACCAATGTAACCGCGTAACCCGCTATTTCAGATAGAAAAAAACACTTTTTCAAACTTTTCAAAAACTTTGCTGTAACTCATTGTAACTAATGTAACTGCATAACTCTGATCATATGTCGACCTGAAAACTCGATTTTTAATGAAAATTTTCGATGTAACCGATGTAACCAGTTGTAACCAATGTAACCGCGTAACCCGCCATCTCAGATAGAAAAAAACACTTTTTCAAACTTTTAAGAAACTTTGCTGTAACTCATTGTAACTAATGTAACTGCATAACTCTGATCATATGTCGACCTGAAAACTCGATTTTTGATGAAAATTTTCGATGTAACCAGTTGTAACCAATGTAACCGCGTAACCCGCTATTTCAGATAGAAAAAAACACTTTTTCAAACTTTTCAGAAACTTTGCTGTAACTCATTGTAACTAATGTAACTGCATAACTCTGATCATATGTCGACCTGAAAACTCGATTTTGGATGAAAATTTTCGATGTAACCAGTTGTAACCAATGTAACCGCGTAACCCGCTATTTGGGATAGAAAAAACACTTCTTCAAACTTTTCAGAAACTTTGCTGTAACTCATTGTAACTAATGTAACTGCATAACTCTGATCATATATCGACCTGAAAACTCGATTTTTGATGTTGAACTTTGAAAATTTTCGATGTAACCGATGTAACCAGTTGTAACCAATGTAACCGCGTAACCCGCTATTTCAGATAGAAAAAAAACACTTTTTCAAACTCTTCAGAAACTTTGCTGTAACGCATTGTAACTAATGTAACTGCATAACTCTGATCATATATCGACCTGAAAACTCGATTTTTGATGTTGAACTTTGAAAATTTTCGATGTAACCGATGTAACCAATGTAACCGCGTAACCCGCTATTTCAGATAGAAAAAAACACTTTTTCAAACTTTTCAGAAACTTTGCTGTAACGCATTGTAACCAATGTAACTGCATAACTCTGATCATATGTCGACCTGAAAACTCGATTTTTGATGAAAATTTTCGATGTAACCGATGTAACCGGTTGTAACCAATGTAACCGCGTAACCCGCTATTTGGGATAGAAAAAAACACTTTTTCAAACTTTTCAGAAACTTTGCTGTAACTCATTGTAACTAATGTAACTGCATAACTCTGATCATATGTCGACCTGAAAACTCGATTTTTGATGAAAATTTTCGATGTAACCGATGTAACCAGTTGTAACCAATGTAACCGCGTAACCCGCTATTTCAGATAGAAAAAAACACTTTTTCAAACTTTTCAAAAACTTTGCTGTAACTCATTGTAACTAATGTAACTGCATAACTCTGATCATATGTCGACCTGAAAACTCGATTTTTAATAAAAATTTTCGATGTAACCGATGTAACCAGTTGTAACCAATGTAACCGCGTAACCCGCCATCTCAGATAGAAAAAAAACACTTTTTCAAACTTTTAAGAAACTTTGCTGTAACTCATTGTAACTAATGTAACTGCATAACTCTGATCATATGTCGACCTGAAAACTCGATTTTTGATGAAAATTTTCGATGTAACCGATGTAACCAGTTGTAACCAATGTAACCGCGTAACCCGCTATTTCAGATAGAAAAAAACACTTTTTCAAACTTTTCAAAAACTTTGCTGTAACTCATTGTAACTAATGTAACTGCATAACTCTGATCATATGTCGACCTGAAAACTCGATTTTTGATGAAAATTTTCGATGTAACCGATGTAACCAGTTGTAACCAATGTAACCGCGTAACCCGCTATTTCAGATGGAAAAAAACACTTTTTCAAACTTTTCAAAAACTTTGCTGTATCTTATTGTAACTAATTTAACTGCATAACTCTGATCATATGTCGACCTGAAAACTCGATTTTGGATGAAAATTTTCGATGTAACCGATGTAACCAGTTGTAACCAATGTAACCGCGTAACCCGCTATTTCAGATAGAAAAAAACACTTTTTCAAACTTTTCAAAAACTTTGCTGTAACTCATTGTAACTAATGTAACTGCATAACTCTGATCATATGTCGACCTGAAAACTCGATTTTGGATGAAAATTTTCGATGTAACCGATGTAACCAGTTGTAACCAATGTAACCGCGTAACCCGCTATTTCAGATAGAAAAAAACACTTTTTCAAACTTTTCAAAAACTTTGCTGTAACTCATTGTAACTAATGTAACTGCATAACTCTGATCATATGTCGACCTGAAAACTCGATTTTTGATGAAAATTTTCGATGTAACCGATGTAACCAGTTGTAACCAATGTAACCGCGTAACCCGCTATTTCAGATAGAAAAAAACACTTTTTCAAACTTTTCAAAAACTTTGCTGTATCTTATTGTAACTAATGTAACTGCATAACTCTGATCATATGTCGACCTGAAAACTCGATTTTTGATGAAAATTTTCGATGTAACCGATGTAACCAGTTGTAACCAATGTAACCGCGTAACCCGCTATTTCAGATAGAAAAAAACACTTTTTCAAACTTTTCAAAAACTTTGCTGTAACTCATTGTAACTAATGTAACTGCATAACTCTGATCATATGTCGACCTGAAAACTCGATTTTTGATGAAAATTTTCGATGTAACCGATGTAACCAGTTGTAACCAATGTAACCGCGTAACCCGCTATTTGGGATAGAAAAAAACACTTTTTCGAACTTTTCAAAAACTTTGCTGTAACTCATTGTTACTAATGTAACTGCATAACTCTGATCATATGTCGACCTGAAAACTCGATTTTGGATGAAAATTTTCGATGTAACCGATGTAACCAGTTGTAACCAATGTAACCGCGTAACCCGCTATTTCAGATAGAAAAAAACACTTTTTCAAACTTTTCAAAAACTTTGCTGTAACTCATTGTAACTAATGTAACTGCATAACTCTGATCATATGTCGACCTGAAAACTCGATTTTGGATGAAAATTTTCGATGTAACCGATGTAACCAGTTGTAACCAATGTAACCGCGTAACCCGCTATTTGGGATAGAAAAAAACACTTTTTC
Source organism: Mya arenaria (assembly GCF_026914265.1). Classification (NCBI taxonomy): domain Eukaryota; kingdom Metazoa; phylum Mollusca; class Bivalvia; order Myida; family Myidae; genus Mya; species Mya arenaria. The sequence continues at coordinate 41,748,707 of NC_069135.1, forward strand.
GAACTTTTCAAAAACTTTGCTGTAACTCATTGTTACTAATGTAACTGCATAACTCTGATCATATGTCGACCTGAAAACTCGATTTTTTTATGTTGAACTTTGAAAATCTTCGATGTAACCGGTTGTAACACAATTGTCAGCATACACGCCTTACAATAAACCAGTGTAACCACTGTAACTATGGTCTTATAGGCGTTACAATATTCGAAGGTTTCATTTTATGGGCCCATTTTGTGCCCTATCTCCCCACAACAAGAAGGGGCGCCTTAATTGTATAGAAATTATCAACATAAACACAATAATTAATAGAAAAAAAAGTTGATAATCTTTCATTGGTATAAAATTAACTGATTGGTTTCATCAAACCATTAAAACATGAAAAAAATGAACATAAAGAAACTGACTTACCATGGGTTTTCATTCCAAAACTTACAAATGGCGTACTTAATTTTCCGAAATAAGATGGTCTTATCCAAAGAACTTCCCCTTTCGTTTTCAACTGTGTTACTTTTTATTGTTTATAAATGCGTAGAGTCAAAATCCACAATATTGAAGTTGCACTTCTACAGTATCGTTAATATGCCAGCTTTGATGGCAATGCATTAGGTTGTCTGCTTGATTCAATCCACAACAGATGCGAAGAACAATTTGATCCGTTTCTATGGGTTTATGGTTGAGTACAAGAAGGCTTTACCGACTCGTAACTCGTCAATCCTATCTAGCTGTCCTCGACCAACTTCCCTGCTTAACTACACAATTCTGTGGGTCGGGCCTCAAAGAAATTGGTTGCTTTTTAACACTGTTTTTTCTATAAAAACCGTACCATTTTTATCGAAGCAAAACCTGTTAATCACAAATGGCCATGTTAACGCTGCGTCATTTACTTTCTTTTTGTTTTCTCCGAAGGGAGGGCATATGGTCGCCACTTTGTCCGTCCATCTGTCTGTTCGTCCATCCTTCCGTCCACTGAGATTAACTTCAAACCTACTGACGGGATTTCAATGAAACACAGACAGAATACACTATGGACAACTGCAGTGCACAAAAGCCATACTCATAGCTGCGTTCATTGCTTATTTTATTTCATACTTGCAAATTCACAGAATTATCTCCCCTTAAAGTAGTTTTATGCTTATTTTTGTCTTGAGCATAACTCCAAAAGTCTTATTGTCTTATGATAAAATTGTGCGTTTCGCGTTTGGCTTTCCATATCTGTTCCACTATACAAGATCGTAGTAGAATAGGATTCTTAACATTATTAAGTAATTGAAACGTATTTTCATTGTTTGGTTTTAACTGGAGCACTACTTCATCAATAAACAAACCATGATTTAATTTATAAAGCCGTGTCCAATTTATCATTCTTTCATTGTCACATACATATTTTTATTTTTTGCAAATATATCCTATAACCTGTAAGGTAATATATGCTCATTATATATATATAATTTCATTTTTAACGATGAGTTTTATTCTCTGTCTAATAATTATTATAATTTTGTCCGTTTGTCGTTTGGCTTTTCATCTTTGTGATACTAAACAAGGACTCAATAAAATTTGATTGCTTTGATTGTCAGGTAAACGAAAGACAACATTATATCTTTAAGTGAAGGGAGATTAAACTAGGAATTAATTCTTCTTTAAACCGTGTCCAATTTATCATTCTTTCCTCGCCATAGATCTACTCTTCATTTTTTTTACTCAGTAGGGTAACATAATAATATAATAATAATTTTAATAATATTTGAAAAAGTAAACGAAGAAACTATAAGACAAGATCATTTGTCAATTTCTGTAATAGAACCTCTAGAACTGCACAGCGAAACACTCAGGTCTAAGATCAGATAGACAACAGACAACAATAAAGATTAAGATCCATACACAGAAGTTGTTAACTAAATACGGACCTGGTTGGGACACATATACGGCAGTAACTAGGCATTTAAGCTAAAACCGTCAATGTTTGGATTGTTGAATTGACCTATACACTACAATGTAGGGGGTAATGGTCCTTTTAAGACTTTTCCATCTACTACCGTAGATTTGTGCCCGTATGATCAAAAATCGCCCAGCCTGCTGAAAGGCTCTTGCACGAGGAAGAATGTCCTATTGTCCTGCGTCATGTAATTGGGGACAGGTGCAACATCCTGCATTCGACTCGGTCAAGATGAATCGTCCAGAGCTCCTCTTATTAGGTATTGCTGGCAATTCTTTAAAGTTTATTATGAAGACATTCTTGTAATAACGAAACACTTCACCCTTTACCCGTATTGCAAAAAAACATACCTCATGGCACAGCAAGAGCTTTGTATTATCATATTATTGTGCACTTCTTTCCAGAACATCTCCATAGCGGCCAGGGGTGAAAGTTTGATTGTAAACTAATTTAGTATCTGTGTTACCTGGCTAATGTTAAGAAAACCCGTACGAGACCGTACCATCTGAGCGGTAACGAAAGTGCCCAACGTTTCAATCGTACTCTTCTTCATATGTTAGGTGTGTTGACATGTGAACGAATTTCGGATTGGCCGACATATTTTTTACCACTTATACAAGCATACAATACAACTGGACATGAATCCACGAGCTTCTGTCCTTACTTCCTGATGTTTTGCAAGGATCTTAGTCTGCCCGTCGACGCTTATTTCGGAACCGACCCTGCAGGGAGACAGGAGAGTGGCCAATATGACAACTACGTAAGTCGCCTACGTGGGCAAATGCGCTACGTGTACTCGCCAGCCGGTATAAACTCGTAAAGCGGATTGCGCAAAACAAGAGACGTAACGAACCTCTTGTAAAGTAAAACCGCCTTGAAGTTGATGACATCGACCTCGTGCAGAAACTTGGCTTGAGTTTCAGGAACAAACTTGGTGATAAGATGGAGCGGAGACCCAGCGTCATTCTTGACATATCCTGATGTTCCTGTCTAGCAAGTTCAACAAGAGACTCGGAAGGGACCTGCTTTCTATCGTTTCCTTTTCACAGAATATGTAAGCAAGCCCCAACCTCATCCCAGTGGCCCTATACACAGCGTTGACCACATACATGTATCATACATCAGAGATACTAGTGAATCCGGGAACACCGATATGATCGTTGGACGTAGCTCTACGGAGGGAAACTAACGTCGGGCGTCAACAAGTCATGTCTCGAATAGAACGTCATCGAGTGACGTCATAACTGCGGGAATTCACAGTTCTTATTCTATCCGCTCCGTCACTGAATGTCGCAGCTGATACGCCCATCCGGCTCAACGCCAGTAATGAGGTTTCACCGTGACGTTTGGCCAATGTTCCGGGTTGACACAGTCCCTAAAGGGCAATCTTGAATGAGGAAATAATATATATACCATAGTGACAGTAATCCAGATATGTTTGTGACTCAACCGGAATCGGGACTCTGTACAAATATACCGGTGCCAATTCCGGAACGTAGGAAAACCCCTGATGTCAATGGACATTTTTTTCTGTTCAGGAGAACGGTGCTTATGAAATCCAGTCTCCGGAGAAACATTTGATAATGAAGTGTTGAAATGGTTTGTTACAGTAAGTCTGTGACCATGTGGTTTAGATTTTACAGTGGCTCAAATTTGTTATATTGAACTTTGATAAAGTTCACTGAACAAGATAAGTTCTTAATAATATTGAGGGTTTGTTTCATCTTTCTTGGAAAAGTTACGTCTAAAGATTATCACATTTATTCAGCTCTTTTATGTCTACATCATGAAATGTTTTATAAATCTTATATTTCATTTATGGTTTAAAAGAGATCGCTATATCTTAATGTCGTTGTTTTTTTTATTTTAATAGGGATTCTTGTTTCTAAATCAACGGTGTGTTCTCACTTTCCTTACCGCTTTTTTCGTAGAAATTGATGTTGCAGTTGGGGCTTGTATTGTCTGTTGAAACAGTAGCGTTAATATGTAGTTATTCGCGAAAATAGCTAGACTGTGCTACAAAAAGTTGCGCTTTTAAATTTAGGAAAGTCGTACTTAAATTTCATAGAATAAAACCCATACAGAGCTGATTTTTATTTGCAATTCATAATGATGCATATATAGTTAAAACGAAAAGTAATATACTATGTTTAAATGCAAAGACTTACAAGGAGTTAATGTTTACTGATGAATATATAAAAACATGAATAAACTATACTATTAATAAGACCATAGAATAACAAAGAATTGACATTAAAATGGTTTCATGTTAAAAAGGACTATTTTATCTGATACATATTTAAATAATTGACTTTGGTCTCAACAACTACAACAACAACAAAGACAACAACAACAACAACAACAAAGACAACAAAATTAAGAAGAACAACAACAATCACAACATTACAATCCCAACATCAACAATCACATCCACATTCTTTCTTATATTGGTCAATTGATAAAAACAACAATGGAAACTGGGTAAGACCAGTAGCCTAAACTATAACGAAGACATTATATAAAGTTTAAGGCAAACACACTAAACGATAGACACAAAGCATATACACAACAGAACAGAAGACCACACAGGCATCTTAATATGAAGCTTATTCTATAGTCATGATATTCGATAACATATAAGGATGTTTACTGGGTACTAACACGTTCAGTGTCAAGATTTCGGCATAAACACATCTTAACAAGATGACCATGAAAGTCTCATATCGATTATTTATTTATTTTTTACACAGTGACTTGTTCCGACGTGATGAGGTTTTGAGACATAACATTTACCGAACATATAGAAACAAACAAACAACTCCAATTAAACCTAAGATAACTATGATTTTACAAAGCGGTGTGTGTTACAACAAAGATATAAGGTAAGTAACTTTTCATGATAAAGATAGAATTACAGTTCTCTTTGACAAAAATAAATTTTAATAAATGAACATACAATTGAATATACAAGTAGAATATTTTCGTAACGCATGTATTCTAATAGGGATGTAAAGCAACTATTTGCCACTATCGCATGCTCTAAAACTTTAATTTCATAAACTGCTGCACACATTCGTGGTATTTTCTCTTTCCAAGTATTTATTGTTTGATAATCCAGTTATGTACATACTTTGATTATACAACTGTATTACACTAATTAACTGGTGTTAGATCTGTTTTTTATACTTTCTAAGAAAGTGAGGAACAAACTTAAGGCAAACAAAACTGTTTTAGTTCAGAACATAGTTTAAGACTTTATGTTTCTGAACGTTTAGCTCAAGAAGTCAATGTTCAGGCGATGAACTTTCCCGGTAGCGACCTCAGTAGCCTTGACCGCAATCTCTGTCCCTCCGTAAATCATTCGTACCTCAACCGATCGGTCAGTCCCACATCCTTCTATTGGAACTCTCAATTCGCCTGCAATGTGGCAACCTTCGTCGGTAACGTACATCGGATCTGGATCAAGGGTGTAATATATAGGAAAACGTATAGCGGCTTGACTTGATGAAAATGGAACGTAGTTTTGGTTAGCTTGTGCTTCTCCAACATTGAGGCACTGTCCAGCTATGATATGTTTATCAAAAAGATGTTTGCAACGAGCATCACCGTTCTCGTTAATCTCTTTATATGATTCTCTGTGAACATGTTCAATAAAATGCGCATTTATGTTTGTGCCATACGTGTATTTGCTGACTCGCTGAGAAATCATCTCTGGCCTGTGTCCGAATATCACGGCTCCTTTCAAGACTGCAAGGTCTGGATCATTTGGAATGATAATTGCTTGGCAATCAAACGTTGTTTTCATAGCTTGTTGGAGTAAGGGACAATTGCTAAATCCTCCGACTAGAACAATTGATGCAATGTCCTCTTTGTTCGACTGGTCAATTAGGTTTGAAACATGTTCAACTATAGAGTCAACTTGCGTCTTGAAGAAGTTGGTAACTATACTCATATCGACTTTCAATTTGTCGCCTTGGATGGAAACCTGAAAATATTTGCTTGTACCCTTACCAACGATTGTATTTACCAAGGCTGTTTCTTTCATCCTTATTTTTAATTCAATTAACAAATGCGATGTCTCTAATTGTGTTGATCGTAGATTTTCAGTTGATTGATAATTATAAAATTGCACACTTCGTCCTGGATGAAAATGTGTACTATTTTAAAGAAATAACATTAACTAAATAACAAATCAATTGCCAAAAAGAATGTTATTATTGAACAAAATACACACCGTACTATCAAATTGGGAGTCCTTTATGGCCTCATGAATCTTTTTGCCCCTGCTTTTTTTAACCAGCTTCGGTAACATTGCTGAAACTCTGAACACCACCGGCTTATCACTTTTCAGTGGGTCAACGTCTCGCTTTTTCATTTCAAAGTCGCGAATCATGTATATGTAGTCCTCCATGTAACACCGCCTAAAGGCGTCAATGGTATCCGTTCCTAAAACATGCCGGTACAGAAAATAAACAACATAACAAATCGTTTTAATTACATTCTAAACATAATATCCCGTTTAATATAACCATCGCGTATTGTTCTGTATTAAATATACGTATGTATTAAAACAATATATCTCCGACAATTGTTAACAATTTAACTAGAAACATTAATTGCTTAATTGGTAATTTTTCAGCAAGTGAAATATTTACTTGATCATTATCTTTTTTATGATTAAGATTTATATAAGTAAAGGAGTTTCTTTTCCATTGAAATCTAAGAGGATAACGTGAATTTTTTTTTTATTTTATGAATTACTTTCTTAAACGCTAGAACTAGACGTCGTATAACCTGGTTTGACGTCACCGTTAAAAGAAACCATATATCATTAAAACTACTGATTATTTTTGTAATTTGACTACCGGAAATCATCTCAGTATTCGTTTTACTTATAAAGGAATTAAAGCGATCGAATATATATTGTGTTTTACTAAACTTCTGCAATGCATATAGCGCGGGATATGACAATGTTGTTGTTTTTTTATGGTATTCGGCTCATCATAAGCGAAGGTAAAACAGATAGTAGGTTTTCTGAACTCGTTAAATAAAGTGCGTATTTCATGACTCTTGACAGATCCTATATATCTGTCATCAGTAGTTTTAACAACGTAGAATTAATACCGGTAAACGTGAATACCTTCTCAAATTGGTATTCAGTTGTTGATCTAAAACATACTTTGTAAAGCATGCGCCATATACGTACCTAAGATTCTTTCTAAAAACTTCACATAAGCCTCGTCCACCTTGGTCCCACCCCAATCTCCACCGCTGGCCTTGTAGATGTTCTTCATAGAACCGTTATCTGTAACCTCTTGTACAGCAATATCAACCGTGCCGCCTGATATGTGTGTAAAAATGACAATCTGGTCGTTATTTTTAGCTGAATTAGAACACCACATATTTTTACTAAATATATAAAAAGTTCGTAGTTCATATATACTATTTTCAATTAGTCACATAAAATAATATTGTAACACAGACAAATGCGTATTATAGAAATGCATCCAATGCAAAACAAATCTTTGTGACTAGTTTTAAACTGATATTGCAATTTTGTAACAGTAAATTATACCTGATTTAATAGGGTATAATTAATCATACTTTTATTGTTTAATTGTATAGTGATATTCTTATTTAAAATCAATACATACACATGTAAAGTAAGCATACTTTTTGAGTTATAAACCATTTACTACTTACTTAAAAAAGCAATTATGGAAAACATTAATCACTAATAACAAGATTGTAACTGTGTATTTGATAGCGTAAAATGCACACATGTTAAAAGATTGGTGAGTCTATAAAAATCCAGTGATAAACTACCGTCTCATAAGGTAGAAATAAACATGATATTCTTTATAAACAATTGTATTAATTGTGGTCCATCTTATTTGAAAGTGAGAGTGCATATTCAAGTAAGGCATCACACGTTAAAGAAAAATAAACCTCCTGCATCAACAACAAGGAATTTGCTGCCTGTTTTGAAGGTAGACAGTGAACCCTCTTCTCCTTTTTTCGCAGGTATATGTCGACAGTAAATGGCTGCAGCTTCTGGCTCCAAAGCTAGTATCAGCTTGTCAGAAGAAATGCCTGCCTGTGTTTAACAATGCAACCTATTTTGGTTTCGTTTTCAAAGAAGTAAGTTTTTACAATATTTTCAAACATGCATTATCTATTAAATACTCGATTTACTGTCAGTCATTGAACGGCAGTAGCACAAAGTAAAATATAGGGGATTTAAAGGGAGTTTCGAGCCTTCAATCTGGCATTGCTTTGTTTAATGATAAGAAGCACTCGTTGCTTTATATTCGCTATCATGAACTTCTAATATTATTAAGTTAATGACTTGGTTCAACAACATCGATACTTAAAATGGTACTTTTGACAGTGCGTCCTTACCATATCGGCTGCTTCTCTCATAAACTGCTTGGCACCGACATCCCAAATAGCGGGAACTGTCAACACCCAACTGATCTCCTCGGAGGTTATTACTCCCTCTATACGGTCACCAATTACCTTTAAGACGTCGTCTTTGAGAAATCTAAATTAAAATTATATGTATACTAAGCTAATATCGTTCCATCAATTGAATATTTCATCGATCTCATACCCTTGCTTTTTCCCTCTGTTTTAACATTAACAACCATTAACAACCATCAATCATTCAGCAAGGTAGTTTAAATGTTCATGTCAATTACGTCTTTGAATTGTTTGGTATTGAAACCCATTCCCTTTTTAAAGTTGTTTTTTTTTAAACTACGTTTATATTTCTTTGTGCTATGCAACTGTTGAATATAGGTTATAGTTGTTTGATCGATGCGTAATCTTACCTTATAGAACTCGAAAACACAAGCTGTGCATTCAACTTCTTTCCAGTTTCGTCTTCAATTTTCATGTCTCTTTTAATGTCCTATTAAAAGACAACGCCAACAGACCTATTATATGCCAAACTTACAGAAGGATTGAGTGGTATATGCAATCAATTCAAATTTAAACAATGACTTTATAATTGTTTTCCGCGCTTTTGTCACTTTAACTATATGGCTTACAATTGTATGCTTGCTAAAATGAGGTTTTTTAGGCTAGTATTCCATATGCGCATTAGTGGTTTGCATATTTCGTCTGCATCTGCATTTTGAAACGGAAACCATATTCCATGTGTCCGTAAAAGAATACAAAAAAAACATATTACTACGTAGAAATATAATTTGGTAATTAAAAAGGCATTCTTTTCTTAAAAGTCACAACTGTTTTTCACATGTATAGATACAATAAATTTATATGCAATCGGCTTAGTTAAACTTTAACATTCCAAGTAGAAAAAACGTTTAATTCCAACACACGAGCGCACACAAATCGGATGCAAATAGTGCGCACTCGTGCGTGCTGGTACATGGAATAGACCGAACTTCTTTAAATGTTAATGTTGTTAGGAGGACAGCAGATCCAGGCAACTTGCATATCGAATACCGGTCTATTATATTAATTGTTGCACATTGCGGCAAAACATTGGGGCAAACGTGAGGTTGAGCGCTTGTAAACCGGGATAAACTCCCAGTGAATTCTTACATAGTTTCTACTGACCGTGCCAATGCGGTTTCCCCTACTGTTTACAAATGGAGGTTTTGACAGTTGCTTTAAGTGACACTCTTATTTAAAATCAATACATGCACATGCAAGACAAACATAAATTTTGAGCGATAAACATTTAAGTACTTACTAAATAAAGCATTAAAAAAATGATGGAAACTATCTATTATTGATTACAAGATTGTAACCGTGTATTTGATAGCTGAAAACGAAGAAATATTAAATGATTGATGAGGGCTAAAAGATTTGCAGTGATCAACTATTGACTCATAACATTTTATTTGGGAGTAAGAGTGCAGAGTGCACCTTTAATTTTTGTTGTCTTATAACGGTCCGTCTCTTGTTTCGGGTTTGTTTTGCCTTGATGTTATAGTGTTTAACAAGGTATTGGTTATTTAGGCAACTGGGCACTTAGGTTAACCCATATTGTGTCAATTGTATTATTGATATTTTCTCCTTTTAAACTTTGCAATGATATGTGATGTTGCAGTGCTTTAAATTACCTTATTGTACAATTGCATCTTGAATCGCTTGAAGAAGTACCATTTGTCATGTTCCTCTGCTTCCACTAGATGTGTGTACTTGGTTTCAGCGTCAAAGCCGAACGCCGAGAAAGTTTCCCCATCTGGTTCGATCAGGACACATGTGGGGGCTGTAAAGTAAATCGTGACTGCAGGTTGTGGAATTAAAGCATAAAAAGCTGATGGTATACACTTGTTTTTAATATTTATATAAGGAATATATTGGGAAGGTGGCATCGTTTATAACTCTCCGGAAAACGGTAGGGATGCTGTTGTACCACTATTTTTTCCGGGATTTCTGCCCCATCAGGAATTTGAAGAACAAATTTATCAACATTTGATACTCAATAAAACTAGTGGGGGAAATGGGGTATTTGATTAATAAAAATGTATTTTGTTTATTTGCAATAGCATATTTGAAACCCTTTAGTTCCGGTCGCAAATGTTAGTCTGTTGTTACCGGCCCCGCCCCCAAGCTGTTGCCAGGTGATCAAAGATATCCCATAAATAAAGTAGGTTTATAATGTGCATACTTTTGACTACCAGTACTAACAGTTTATTTTCGTTTAACAATGCAAGGTCAATATCATTCATTTAAAACAAATTTACCTTTCATTGAAACAAGCTGGTCTCCATACCAACGTTTTGTTGCGACTTTTGTTGGGTCGAGTTCAAACTCGTGTTTAAATGAGAAAGACCATCCGGAGTACGTTGTTCCAAAATCAATCCCAGCAACAAGAAGAGGCGCCTTAATTGCATCGACATAATCAATATAAACACAAATAATGGGTCAATAATTTTTGAGGAATTTTGATAGTCATTTATCGGTACAAATTTAACATATTGTTTTTAGTACAATAATTTATAACTCTTTTAAATAACTACACATTAAAAATTTGACTTACCATGGCCTTTTATCCAAAAACTAATACTCCCAATAGCTGACTCGATTTTCTGAAATCATATAACCTTCGCTAAAGAACTTCCTCTCTTGTTCTCGCCTGCGTTATCTTATCACAGGGTTCCTGCTCTGTAAAATGAGAAAAGGTTGAATGACTAGTCACGAAAGCTGATGGATAGTGTTTCAGATTACTACCAAGGATTGTTTTATAAACAGCACATATTGATAATGCAAACAGCTGGTTACATCATACTTCACAACATAGTTATTAAAATTATAAAGAACTAAAACTGTTTACTTTAAAACATATGTTAAGTAGGTAAATGTTTACTTGAATGAAAGCAATTTAAAGGCATTTAAGAACAATTTTAAGAAGTTTTCTTTTTCAATATTACTTTTTATAACTGCAACATTTTTGTTAACTTATCTTGTGCATTGTTTACTTAAAGACTGAACTGCTAGAGACTATACCCTATTTTTACTACTTGTCCGTAAATAAAGGTACAACAACAATAACTTGTCCGCAGCGGACGTTTATGTTCATTTCTGTCGAGCTTATTGAATGTTTTCAACATTTACATCCGAACATTCATGTTAACTATTCTTGTGTCTTCAAATTGGTTAATTGGAAAACAAATATTTATATGTTGTTATGCATGAAGTTCATATACATGATCAGGCCTTTTTAGAAAAATCGTTTTGTTTTCAGGACAATTTTTTATCAAAATAACCAATGTAACAAAAGGACGTTTTTTCCTCTTTAAAACTAAGAAGTCTTTACCGAATCGTTTATCGTCAACCCTATCTATGTGTCCTGGAAGCACAACAACAAAATAAATTATAAAACAACCGAACGCTTACTAACTAAGCCACACCTGATAATCATCACCAGGCCAAGTGTTAATATGTTAGTTACTTTGTTCATATGTTTCCCGAAGCGAGAGTAACAGCTTTGTTCGTCCGTCCTTCCGTCCGCTGAGATTAACTTACACACTACTGATGGGATGTCAATGAATCTTAAATAAAATACAGAGGGCTTTATCAGCAAGTGTAGTGCCCAAGAGTCATAATTCTAGCGGCTTTTAATGCAAAATTACCCAATTCAAATTTTGCATTATGCATTATTTGTTAAGTTGCCTGTCCTGACCGTAATTCAAAACGCGTTAAATATTTTTTTTAATGAAACTTGGTAAGCAGATAGCAGTGAGAGGAACTGCAGTGCGCAAGAGCTTTAATCCTAATTTTAATATTTACTGAGTCATCCCTCATTACCAAAATTTTAACTTTATTTTTGTCCGGGGCATACAACTAACTACTAAAAGTTGATCAGCTAATGTAGGTTTTAGGGAAAGTACAAGAATGCTTTAACGAATCGTTTATGATTAACCTTATCTAGGTGACCTAGACGCACCTCCCTGCACAATAACAAAATACATTATAGAACAGCTGAACCTTTGTTAATAAAGCAACACCTGTTTATCTCAGCCTTGCCAAGCATTCATTCGTTAGTTAATATGTTCATATGTTTACCGAAGCGACAGTATATAGTAACCATTTTGTTCGTCCGTCCTTCCGTCCGCGGGGATTAACTAACACACTACTGATGGGATTTTTCAATGAATCTTAAATCGTATACAGAGGACACTGTCATAATGTGTAGGCCCAATAATCAAAATCATAGCTTCAGTGAATGTTGAACAATCACCCCGTTTCAAGTTTGCAGTTAAGTAACTTGCTTGTCCTGAAAATGCCTCAAACCGTATTAAAGGAATTTTAATGAAACTTGGTATAAAGATAGATATCAATGAGGGGAATTTCAGTGCGCAAAAGCTTTAATTCTACTTTTTATTCTTACCGAGTCATTCCCCATTACAATACTTTAATCATATTTTTGGCCGGATTATTGCTCCGATACTCTCTGATGCATTTTCAAATTGCAGAATAGGAATTATTACACTGTTTCGTAACTATTCAAGTAATTGCCCTTCCTTATTAAACACTACTTTGTCCAGCGTATAACTGCAGAAAGCTAAATCATGTATACGCATGAATGTCCTGTGAGTTCTACTAAATTTAACCTAAGTCATCTATAATAATATGTGATAAACAAATACTTCCTGATTTACTTCATCCTATCTTTATTCAGTAAGTTCAATGACACCAAATATAGTTCCAAGGGTACTGAACGATCCAGTGTCAAGATAACGGCAACAATACAATAATTTTGTTTATAAGGTTGCTTTGATCTTTCTTAGAACAATCACACGAGATGGCTTTAAATACGGTTTTAAACAGTGAGCAAGATTCTGATGTTTTGATATTTTTGGAACAGGAACAGCCCTTCAGGGCCACGTTCATAGTAGGCACATCAGATCGTTACTACAAATGATTATACGGTAATTCGGTCGAAATAATGCGCTCATTGAATGCTTGAATACGCATGACATCTTTAATCTTCAAATAATCTGAATTGATGCATTGTAATGTACATTTAAACTCGTACATTTTGCATATCCCTGAAAATGCAGCTGATAAAATCACAAAATGAATACAACATATTAATACGCAACCGCTCGAAAACGGCGAAAAACTAAATGTATTGTTACATGTGTGAGTCGGTTATAAGAAGTAGTTACCATAATTGATTAATCGATTCCAAACAATTCTAAAATTTCCTTAAAAATGAAATGATATGTAAACACTATTTCACTGATCAATAAACAAACGAACGAAGTGAATGCTTTTTTGAAACCGTATATCGATAAAGTATATTATACAGATTACTACGCCTATATTTAGCATGGTCATTTCAACTTTCGATCGTCGCCATTTTGTAAGCGCTCTGCCTAAGTGTGTCTCATGGACATCAGCTGGATTAAATGTGTATTATAAGTATTTTATAATCAGATTGTTAAACACTAACGGCTTTACGTGTGCGTGGCATGACAGTGAATGAAATTGCTTCATTATTTACACTGTATATTGTTTTTTGTGCAAATATCTGTGTTTACATGCTGTCAATGTGCGTTGCTTATGTACGTGAACTACATTGAGCGGCCTAAATCATGAACCTGCGTGTTTATTCTGTTATCTAATTTGTTTACATTACGATGTGAATTTGTGTAGTTCATATTGCTAATTCTGATTACGTGCATTTTGATGTTCGTTCATTTAAATGCATTCGTGACTTTCGTGGGTTACAGAGTTTCGTGACCTCAGGTGACCTACTGCGAAGTTGTATTTTGATGAATGTAGTTTAGTATTTTGGAAATCCCGAGTAAGCACCAATATTTTAGTAAGGTGTGGACAGCTTTTTAGAGGTAGTTTTTGCATACTTCTTAGTATTAGTAAATGTGGGACAACCGCTGCAATTAGATTTAGAAGATGGCGACTTTCTGGGCAGGACTCAATGACAGGAAATGCCTCTCAGTTTTAATATGTGTATGTTAATTTTGATGTCTGCGCTATGCCTTTTATCGCTATTTCTCACATAGATGATTGCAAACCTCATCAAAACATGCATAGTTTGCTCACATACATCTTTCCAACACAGACATTTATGGAATGTATTACTACTTTACGTTCATTCTGATATGTAAATAAACATTTTACTACTCGTTGGTACAAAACAATTTTCATTTGCTAAGTTGTTCGTTTCCATGTTCTGTCTGCATACAGATGGTATTTTCATATCAATTTTTCAACATTACCATGATGTTCATTGCTAATGTGAAACTTATCCCTTGGGAACAATATTAACATCTTTCAGCATACATGCCTGGATGAGTTTTAAAAATGACCAAATTATGCATACTTACTGCATTAACATACGCAAGGACATACATTTCATATCAACTCGTGTGTCTATATTTCCCTTTCAACTACTTCGAAATAACAAACGTCCCAACCCTAAAATGTTCAAAAATATTCTACATACACCACTTTAATCTTACACTGTATATATGCTCTATATGTTTATTTCTTGCCTAATAAAATTGAAGCCTGTCAACTCGTACGTTGTTGTAAAACATATGAACCCCACCTCTCAACTTCCTTGTGTGTTCCTATCAATTCGTTTCTGAAATTCCTGTCATTACTTAAACAGGAGGCTCAAAAGGGCCTATGCTCTACTGGCTGGGTTTGTATGGTCAACATCACTGTTTTCGAAAAGAACCAACCCCTTATGGGTATTTGAATACTCAAAACTGAAGACTGTATCATATTCGCAAGCATTTATTACACAATGTTTTTTTTATACTATCAAGGCCCATAATCTAATCATTTCAAGGCCCATAATCTAGGCATGCATGGGTGGATCTGGCTGGTTTTCGACAGGAACCGAGCTCTTATGGATGTGTAGATAGTGTACAAGTTTCATCGAGATACAATCAAAACTGAAGGCTGTATCGTTTTCACGAGCAATTGTTAACAGGATTTTTTTTATACTATCAAGGCCCATAATCTAGGCATGCATGAGCGGATCTGGTTTTCGAAATGAACCAAGCTCTAATGGATATGTAGAAACTGTACTGGTTTCATCAAGATACAATCAAAACTGAAGGCTGTATCGTGTTAAAATGAATTGTTTACAGACGCACGGACGCACATACTACGTACACATGACTTTGGCCAGTAGAGCTAAAAATTGCTTACTCTCTCGGGGCCACCGTTCCTCAGCGCTTTTAGCGCTTTCATTTTTTTAACGTTAGCCCAGGAAGTCAATCTTTAGGCGATGAACTTTCCCTGATGGCCTCAACTTCTATATCTGTCCCGCCGTAAATCATCCGTACTTCAACCGATCGGTCTAGTCCACTTCCTCCTATTGGAACTATCATGTTGCCTGCACAGTAGCACCCGTCGTCTGTTGTGTACACCGGATCTGTAGCATGTGTATAATAAACAGGAAAGCATATAGCGGTTTTACTTGATTTCGCTGGAGTGTAGCTCTTTTCTACCTGTGCTTCTCCAACGAAAAGGCACTGCCCAGCTTATATGTGTATATCAAAACAATTACCACAGCAAACTTTCCCGTCCTCACGTATTACCTTGTAATATTCGTTGTGAACATTGTCAACAAAAGGCCTTTTCATTCCAAGCCCATACGTGTATTTGCTTCCTCGCTGAGTAATCAGCTCTGGTTTGTGATTTAATTTCTTTCCTGTTTCATCTTCAATTTCCATATCTCGTTTTATAGTCTGTTGAAAGACTAGAAAACAGTTATTCATTCATAACGTACACAGACTCAAACGAAATGAAGATGGCCATGAGAGGAAGAACAGTGCACAAGAACCATTCCTCTTTTGTTGGCTATCTCCTCTTTACCTGTCACATAGATAGATGACCTTGGGAGGAAGTGCTTTGCGTAAGAACCATGATCCTTCCACTTCTCTTGTTGGTTATCTCCCCTTTACCTATCACATAGATAGATGGCCATATGAGGAATTGCAGTGCACAAGAACAGTAATCCTACCATTCCTCTTTTGTTGGTTATCTCCCCTTTACCTGTCACATAGATAGATGGCCATGAGAGGAAGTGCAGTGCACAAGTACCATAATCCTACCACTCCTCTTGTTGGGTATCTCCCCTTAACCATAATCCCGAGAAAAACAAAATGTTATAAAAAAAACAACGGCTGGGGATATAGTCATCCTTTAGAATGCTTTGTTGAACATTGGTTCTCATCTGGACCATATCTTGGTAAAATACTAAAGGGATTAAAATAAAACTTGAAAAGCAGACAGAAGGCAATAAGAGGAAGTGCTATGCATAAGAACCATAATTTTGCCATGCATGTGTTTTTTCCGTTATCTTTTAAATACCTCCCTGTAACCTGATATTTTCCATAAAAAGGTTGAACTGAGGCTATGAATGTAGATGAATGGAAAAAAGATGAAGTGTAGTACCCAAGAATTATATACAATCAAGGTCATATCTTGGAATGTACTGGTGGGTTTCAAATGAAACTTGGTTAAGAAATAAATGGCATTGACAGAAAGTGTAGTACCAAGAAAAATTATTCTATTATCCATATTCAGACAAAGTTCCTTTTCTACTGATATTTGTGAACAATTTCTGCTTTTTTTCAAATAAAAGAGAGATTTACTTTAAAATCTAATCCTCAGATAGCACATAATTATATCAATCATTTTATGATTTTTTTCCAACTTTTGTATAATAATACTAAAAATTCACTTTCTACCATTACATTGTATAACAATATCTGCCTATTTATAGAACATTGACATACGGGGAGCATCCATTGCTTCCAGCAATTCCCTGTTAAAATATTGTTTACCATAAAACTGTCTTTTCACTTTGTAATGATGTTATATCATGATTACCAATAGTGTTTTATTAACATTTAAAAAAATAATTAAACATGAACAAGTCCTTTTAAATGTATGTTAGACCAACTTCTGCTAGTAAAATTCAATTACATAAACAATGACAATCTGATGACAAGAACTTATTTACACTTGTACTAAGATTGTTTTAACAAATAGTAAGATAAAATGTTTCAAATAAATTTTGTAATCAGATATCAAAAATTCAAAATTATTTTGTTTTCAGAATTGATCTGCTGTCCTTGACATTGACCATCTCTCATCTGCTGTGAGCATCAACCACAAGCAGTGAAGTGCCCTGCTTAGCAATTGACATTCTCCTACCTGCTGTGAGCATCAACACCAAGCAGTGATGTGTCCTGCTTGGCATTGACCATCTCCCACCTGCACCAACTATGAGCATCAACCACAAGCAGAGATGTGTCCTCCTTGGCATTGACTTCCCCCAACATAATGTGAGCATCAACCACAAGCAGTGATGTCCCACCATGGCTTTGACAGTCCCAAACAGGTTTTTAGCACAAACCGAAAGTAGTGATGAGCCTTCCTTGGCATTGACCATCTCAATACTGCACCTGCTATGAGCATCAACCACAAGCAGTGATGTGCCTGCCTTGGCATTGACCATCTCATTACTGCACCTGCTATGAACATCAACCACAAGCAGTGATGTGCCTTCCTTGGCATTGACCATCGCCAACCTGCTATGAGCATCAACCACAAGCAGTGATGTGCTCTCCTTTACATTGACCATCTCCATCCTGCTGTGAGCATCAACCACCATGTGTATACAGACTGTCTCCCATCGCTATGAGCATCAACCACAAGAAGTGATGAGCCCTGCTTGGCTTTGACTGTCTCCTGCCTGCTCTGAGCATCGACCACAAACAGTGATGTGCACTGCTTGGCTTTGACTGTCTCCCACCAGCTATGAGCATCAACCGCAAGGGGTGATGTCCCACCTTGGCTTTGACTGTCTCCAAACAGATTTTAGCATAAACTGAAAGTAGTGATGAGCCCTGCTTGGCATTGAAGGTCTCCCACCTTCTATGAGCATCAACCACAAGCTGTGATGTGTCCTCCTTGGCATTGACCATCTCCAAACTGCACCTGCTGTGATCATCAACCACAAGCAATGAAGTGCCATCGTTGGCATTGACCATCTCCATACTGCACCTGCTATGAGCAAGAACCACAAGAAGTGATGTTCCCCCATTGACTTTCTCCCACCTGCCGTGAGCCTCAACCACAAGAAGTGATGTTCCCACTATTGACTTTCTCCCACCAGCTGTGAGTATCAACCACAAGCAAGGATGTATCCTCATTGGTATTGTTCGTCTCCCTGCCACTGTGGGCATCAACCTCATGTACAAACTGTCGTCTGTTTATCATATATTGTCTTGATTGTTATGATAAATAAATTGAAGCAGTCTCCAAGCCAAAGGCTGGGAGATATGTTGTTTGGTGGGCCATTCCATACATATTATGACAGGCCATTAAATCTGAATACACATTTAGGTGGAGTCGCTGGTCAAAACATTCTCCCCTTTGTCCAGGATGACCATTCCTTTACACATTTGTTAGAATGATTGCTTGATAAACTGTGGGCTCAAAATAATGAATAAATATAATTTGGCATTTAGTTAAGAAAACAGCTGCGGTATTTATAACAAACTACATATAAGTATTGGGAGGAATATTGTTAAATTCAGAGGGGCTAAACAAACAAAAAACTAGAGAATATGATTGAACGTCAGTTCCATGAAATATGGATGCAACAGCCTTTTGTCATTCGGAACATCTCGTCTATGTAAACAATCATAGATGTATTTAGACGGTTTATAACGTCAGAATTCTTTACAGATGAACTTCTTTAAAAGATCGCGTAGCAACACCAATATAGCATAAGGTATATGACTTGACTCTTGAGAATTTTAATCATTTAAGCAATAATTCACTTTACTGACAATCAATTTAAGCTAAGTAATAACAATGCACGTAAAAGCTTTATTTCATTTTTTTTTCTATTTACTTCTACTGAGGGACCGGTATTCATCCGAGGTTGTTTTCTAAGGATAATGGCCGTGTAGTTCCGAATGTTGAGATTAAACCGCCAATTTTACTGAGGGGCGTACCCTGTTTACTTTCGCTCCCTCCTATCCAAGAAACGAAATTGTTTTGGTTTAAAGTGATGGCAGGTTTTGTTTTGACAATTTCTAGTCAGATATGGTGCATTTTGGACTTTTTTCATTACTTTTATTCTCCTATATTGTAAAAGGTAAACTTGTATGCTATTAGTGGGTGGGGTTGGGGGGCGCTAGTCTGCTAGCTGTGATATTGTATGAAACTGTCTTTGGTCTGACTTCAGAAACGTTTGCGTTTGGGCGATTTGATTAATTATAATGTAGTCTCAACGTCTCGTCTCGTTTGGGTTCCAATCAGAACACATAAGCCAGGATTCAACAGGAATTTACATCTTCGGCATGCTTCCAGATAGGTTCCTGTTAGGTACTAGTCGAGTGCTCCTGCGTTGCTAGGTGACGGCTACGCTGTGCGCCCGAGGGTCGGATTTTTCTATCCGGACTAGACACATATGATATATACATATTTTCTTACATACCTTAAACTAGTTCTTTGTGAAAAATGACATAGAAAAAAATTTTTTTTGTTTATTTCACAGAACGTACGGTGATGTTTTGGGGACGTTTTCTAACGTCATGGCGCGCAGTTTTTATATTCAATGTCTAGTTCCTTCAAAAATAATATCTGATATGTTTTTTCGTTCCGAATAGAAAAATCCGACCCGAGGGCACCAGCGTTGCCAGGTAACGAAACTTACTGAGTTACCGTATACGCAGCGTGCTCGAAAGTCGGATATTTCTCTCATGAACGAACACATGCACATGATATATATTTTTCCAGCATACCTTGAAATACACTTTTGTGTGACTTTTTTTTTAATCAGATGAAATTTCTCAACACGGCTGATTTCCCTGAAGATGCCTATCCGGTGTGCTAGATTATAATGTCTTTTTCGGGTTATATTGTTTTCTTCTAAATCTATATATTTGCAAAGTAAATGTTAATGGAACTGCTGTGACGATATTTCTTTTATATGTTTTACACTACATGTATGCATTAATACTATGATATTTCAATAAGAAGTGTAAAAAGATATAAAAAATATTGCGTCACAGCGCGTGACTCATCCATCATGGAGTGCCAATCAAATTTAGAAATGAATTGTATGAACATAGTTTATTCTAGCATTATTCTGTAGCGTAGTCTAATCTGACATGTTTCTGTAGCGTAGTTTAATCTGGTGTTATTCTGCAGCGTAGTTCAATCTGGCGTTATTCTGTTACGAAGATCAATCTGGCGTTATTCTGCAGCGTAATTTAATCCGGCGTTATACTGCGCGTAGTTTAATCTGTTTTTATTCTGCAGTTTAGTTCAATCTTGCATTATTCTGAAGCATAGTTCAATCAAGAGTTATTCTTCAGCGTAGTTCAATCTGGCATTATTATGCAATGTAGTTAAATCTGGCATTTTTCTGCAGCGTAGGTCAATCAAGCGTTATTCTTCAGCGTAGTTCAATCTGTCGTTATCCTGCAGCGTAGTTCAATCTGTCGTTATCCTGCAGCGTAGTTCAATCTGGCATTATTCTGCAGTGTAGTTCAATCTGGCATTATTTTGTAGCGTAGTTTAATATTTTTGAATTAAAAATTTTAAAATTTTGTTATTTAAGACGAGTACACGTTTTACCGAAAGACCTAATGTTACTGTTTTGAATGGCGTACAGTGGTGAAGCTACATATAAGGCCATGTAGGCCTGGGCCTACAACTTTTTTTGACAAAATGACAAAAATCAGAAATGCAATGAAAACTAATTGCTACTCAAACAACACAAAATGTGTATAATTTTAACCGAAGCAAGTTCGGTGTTTGTTTAAACAACATGTAGGGTATATTGTATTCGTTGCAAGTATAATTAAGTATGTGTAATGTGCATATAAAAAGCCCCAAGCTCACATAGAATCATCGTAATGTGTAAAATAATGACCATAAGGTTTTGCGCATGGTTTGTGTATTTGGAACCGATGATTGTGTTCGACTCCTCCAATTACTTAGGTTTCGATCAAGCTTTGTTTGTAAATTGTTGAAAATGAAGTCATTGGTTGGAAAGGAAATCACTTGTTGCTAAAGAGGTTGCTGTTTGCTAAAGAAGAAGTGGATACTTAGAATGTCATTGGTTGCTAGGGAAACCATTGGTTGTTCAGAAACAAAATGGTTCTTAAGGAAGTCTTTTATTTAATTAGGTGCTATGAATGAAGGTAATTACTAACCACTACATGAGGCTCCATATCAAATATCAAAGGTTATGGCCTTGCGATTTAAATAAAGATTTCCGAAGTTTTTAATCTACATGATTTTACTACAAGTATTTAAGTATATAGCAAACCTAGGACTTCAAGGGCCGACCCAGCTTTAACACTTAAACCTTAAATCGAACAATCTTTGTAAAGTAATATCAGATGTATAGGGTCTTCACCTTGCAATTTCAGAAAAGATTTTCAAAGATTTTACAATATAGTAATATAGTAAACTTGAGACCTCCTGTGTGGAACCAGCTTTTAACCACATCATACCTAATATAAAAGGGCTGGAAAATGGGACTTCAGAGAAATTTTTCAAAGGGAGGTTTCACTTGAGAAACCCAATGACTGTTGTCTTTTTACTAAAACTGCACCTTGTTACAAATTGTACATGTGCAGTCTAATCAAATAGTAAAAACTAGCCCCTCTTCTGAGTTTTAAACAAATCAACATGGCTTAAAGGACTTCAATAAAGTGTCACCTAAGTAACCCTTTGTATAAGTCATTTTGAAATTTGGCAAATAGTTGGCCAAAATACGCCAGAGGAGAATAGCAGCCAGAATTCTACATGGAGCTATATTCTACTGGAAGATATTTTACCATCCAGTTAACATTTTTGTGAAAGTTGAGCTAAAATTGTCAAACAAAAAGGTCGATCAAGGTCATAATTTGTATTTAGATTAATATTATTTTTATTATATTAAACTAAATGAAATGGTAAGTACTTGTCATCCAAATCAATTATGGACAGGATACTTAAATTCACCGAATTTCTTTTATATTGGTACATCCTATTTGCCGCGTCTATAAGTGCTTTGCATATGACTGCATTCAAATTTATGCATCCCGCAATACCAGGTTTAATTGATTTACATACGCAATTGAAATGGTAAAATTGTTAGGGTTGCGTATTTAAAGGTGTATAGCGTAGTTAAAGGGACTCGACACTTAACACTGAAAAAAAACACATATATAGTATACAACATCTATTCGAAAAAGAACACTGTCTTAATCGGTTGCTTTAATTCAATTACCACAAATAGGGTGTAAACGTTTATTGGATAGTACCAATTTCTATTTTGAGAGGCCACGGAACATTTTGAGGACGTGCATACATCATGGCTGTGGCGTGAGGAGGGGTGGTGACATTTGGGCATGCAACTTAGAACGTGCGAACATCTTGGCTGTGGCGTGAGTATGGGGGGATGAAATTTGGGCATGCAACTTAGGACGTGCGCACATCTTGGCTGTGGGGGGAGGAGGGGGGGGGGGGCATTTTGGCATGCAACTTAGGACGTGCGCATATCTTGGCTGTGGCGTGAGGAGGGTGGGGACATATGGGCATATGGGCATGCAATTCAGGACGTGCGCGCATCTTTGCTGTGGCGTGAGCAGGTGGGGGGATATTTGGGCACGCAACTTATGACGTGCGCACATCTTGGCTGTGGCGCGTGAGGGGGGCATTTTGGCATGCAACTTAGGACGTGCGCACATCTTAGCTGTGACGTCAGAAGGGGGCGAATATTTGGAGATGCAACTAAGGACGTGCGCACATCTTGGCTTTGGCGTGAGGAGGGGGGGACATTTTGGCATGCAACTTTGGACGTGCGCACATCTTAGCTGTGACGTCAGAAGGGGGCGAATATTTGGAGATGCAACTAAGGACGTGCGCACATCTTGGCTTTGGCGTGAGAATGGGGGGATGACATTTGGGCATGCAACTTAGGACGTGCGCACATCTTGGCTGTGGCGTGAGGAGGGAGGGACATTTGGGCATGCAACTTAGGACGTGCGCACATCTTGGCTGTGGTGTGAGGAGGGGGGCATTTTGGCATGCAACTTTGGACGTGCGCACATCTTGGCTGTGGCGTGAGGAGGGTGGCATTTTGGCATGCAACTTAGGACGTTCGCACATCTTGGCTGTGGCGTAAGGAGGGGGGGGGGCATTTGGGCATGCAACTAAGGACGTGCGCACATCTTTGCTGTGGCGTGAGGATTGGGAGATGACATTTGGCATGCAACATAGGACTTGCACACATCTTGGTTGTGGCGTGAGGAGGGGGGGTCATTTGGGCATGCAACTTAGAACGCACGCACATCTTGGCAGCTGCGTGAGGAGGGGGGGGGGGGCATTTGGAGATGCAACTTAAGACGTGTGCACATCTTAGCTGTGACATCAGAAGGGGCGAATATATGGAGATGCAACTAAGGACCTGCGTACATCTTAGCTGTGACGTCAGAGGAAGGCTAAGACGTCATATAAATCGGTGCTCAACCGATAATGTTTTTACAATTTCTAGCCCGAGATTTTGGGCGTATGCTTTACTTTTATTCTCCTATATTGGAAATAAAAGTAAACGAATTTTAGGGAGGGGGCGCCGGGTCACTGGATCCGCTTGTGAAAATCTGGTCGCAAAAAGTGATCGGTATAGAAAGGAATACTGGTTCAGTCGGATTTAAAAATATTTAAGGCTACTTTGATATATTTTACAAAATAATCTGGGAGGAATTAAACAACCCTCCGACAATAATTGATTTCAGTGTTTACAGTGTTATTCATTCACGTAAGTCACTTATTCTATCCACTCCGTCACCGAATCGCCCTGCCGATACGCCCATCCAACTCGACGCAAGTAATAAGGTCCCTCGCGTTACTTTGGACCACTATTCCGGGTTGACTCAGTCCCTAAAGATTGAACGACGAAACGACAGAACATCATGTATACCATGGTGACAGTAATCCAGATCGGTCTGTGTCTCAATCGGATACAGGACATGGGATATTACCTGGGCCACTACCGTCGCGTCATATGAGAACCCATGACGTCAATTAACATGTTTCTGTTCAGGAAAACAGTGTTCATTATGTTTCATATCGATTTTACTAGGTTTAAATTGAAATCCAGTCTTTGGCGAAGCATTTTATAATGAAGTGTTCACAAATATAGACTCTTCTACAAAAAGTTGCTTTTTTAAAATTTCATGAAATAAAACACATATGGAGTTAAATTTTATTTGCAATTCATAATGGTGCACATGTTATTAAAACTGCAAGACTAAACAATGCTATGAATAAAAGCATACAGTAACAAGGAATTTGGATTAACTGATATATACATGAATTTCCTGTTCCATTAAAAAGAACATACATGTAGAATCTCATAGAACTGAGATTAACTTTCACTATGTATTTAAAAGAGTTTGAAGTAAATATTAAAGGACTGATATATCGGATATATCTTAAGATGTATTGCTTTGGTCTCAACAACAGCAACAATAACAAAGACAACAACAACAAAATTAAGAACAATAACAATAATCAAAAAAACAAGAATCACAACCACAACCTTTATATTGCCCAGTCGATATTTAAAATGAACATTGAAGGGACAAGCCCAGTCTCAGAAAATCTGACGCAGAACCTGTTTAAAGTTTAAGCAAATAGTAACTAAACTAAAGAAACACAACATGCACAACAGCATAG
This sequence comes from Mya arenaria, assembly GCF_026914265.1. Lineage (NCBI taxonomy): Eukaryota > Metazoa > Mollusca > Bivalvia > Myida > Myidae > Mya > Mya arenaria. The sequence goes on from NC_069135.1 coordinate 41,773,863, forward strand.
ACAAACCACACACACATCAAAATATCAAGCCTATTCTATAGTTATAATATTTGATAACATCTAAGGATGTTCACTGGGTACTGACACGTTCAGTGTCAATATTTCGGCATAAACACATTGGATACTTTTCTTATAAGATGACCATAATTGTCTTATATCGATATGATATATTTGATGTTTTAGCACATTTTGGTTGTTCATGACGTGTTGTTGTTTAGAGACATAACATTTACCGAAGACATAGAAACTAAATAAACTACTCTAAATAAAACTAAGAATACTATGATTTTTCAATGCGATGGTTTTATACTTCCTAAGACAGTCTTGAACAAGCTTAAGGTAAACAAAAATATTTTAGGTCACCACGTAGCTTAAGACGTGTTCGTTATGTTTTAGAACGTTTAGTTCAAGAAATCAATTTTCAGGCGATGTACTTTCCCGGTAGCGACTTCAGTAGCCTCAACTTCTATCTCTGTCCCTGCGTAAATCATTCGTACATTAACCGATCGGGCAAGCCCACTTCCTTCTATGGGTACATCCAATGTGCCTGCAAAGTGGCAACCTTTGTCGGTAACATACATCGGATCTGGATCAAGGGTTTAATAAATATCAAAGTTTAAAGCCGTTTGACTTGGTTTGACTGGTACATAGCCCTTTTGAGCTTGTGCTTCTCCAACAATGAGGCACTGCCCAACTGTAATGTGTTTATCAAAGACATGCTGACAGCGAAAACCCCCGTTCTCGTTTTTTACTCTATAAGATTCTCTGTGAACATGTTCAATAAATTGCGCCCTTGTATCTATTCCGTACGTGTATTTGCTCACTCGCTGGGAAATCAGCTCTGGTTTATGTCCGAAAATCACGGCCCCCTTCAAGACTGCCAAGTCTGGATCATTTGGGACGATAATCGTATGATTATCAAGCTTTGTCTTCATAGCTTGTTGGAGTATAGGACAATTGCTAAATCCTCCTACTAGAACAACTGCTGCAATCTCATCTATGGTCGACTGGTCAATAAGGTTGGAAACATGGTCAACTATGGCGTCAACTTGCGTCTTGAAACATTTCGTTACTACACTCACATTGACCTTCAATTTGTCGTCTTTGATGGAAACCTGCAAAAAAGTTTCTACACTGACCATTGAAGTCAAGTAACAGTCTGAAGCAAACCCCAACTGTTATTTTCAACGGCAAAATAAAAAAAACACTGATATTTTTAATATTTTTAATTGTATAAGTATTATCTTAGATATACCTTCAGATAAAAGAATATTCAGTTCCATACTATCACTTTTATATTTCATACATTGACAGTGACCAAGTAATTGATTGTCAAACTAAGGTAATCACACACAGTATCGAGTTATCAAATGATTTTTATATGTTAGTTACATTTTAGACGAACATTGGTCAATTTCCCAAAGGCTTATTATTAAGCAAGTTCGTTATGGATATCCAATTAAAATAACAACTAATAAGGAATGTTAAAGAAAATGGATTCAATCTTGTAGAAGAATACTCACCGTACTACCAAATGGGGAATCCCTTATAACCTCGTGAATCTTCTTACCCCTGAAATTCTTCGCATGTAACCCAAATGGAACCCTGAAGATAATCGGTTTATCACTTTTCACTGGGTCAACACTTCTCTTTTTCAGTTCGAACTCGCGAATCATGAATATATAATCATCCATGTTTGACCGTTTAAATTCCTCAAAGGACTCTTTTCCTGTTAAAATACAATGTAAATATCCGCATCGACAATATGCTCAGACAATATCATTTACGCAAATAAATACATTTTTAATGTAATATGAAATGCAGCCGAGATTACATACTCAATAATATAATTGACCAAGAATCAAAATAAACACATACACGGGTAATACGAACAAAAATTACGATGTCAACACACACAGTTAAAATGAACAGTTATCGCCTTGGAACGGTTAGTTTAAACATAAGTACATATTAAAGGGACTATACACCAGATTGGCACCAAAAAAGTTTTTTTCTGCAACGAATCTCAGGACAATTATTTAATAAAATATTTTACTCTTTGATAATATCATAATTGTTAAATAAATACCAAAATGTAAAAACAAAATCGGGTCGGAGACCAGGTTCGAACCGGTGCCGCTAAAATTGCAGACCAGAATTGTATCTACTGTGTTACGAAGGCTTACATTAAAGGTTTTGAATATTTAAGCTATATACCAAATTGGTAATATCACGTGATATCATCGACTGGCCAATCACGCATAAGTAATTCTACTAGGTAGACATACCTAGTAATCTTTTTTTAATGGAAAAAGACGAAAACTCTGCGAAAATAAATTAATTGTAAACTATGTTGTACCTCAGTTATTAGGTTTCAATGCATTGTACACATCGATACCAAGTTTATGTCAGTTTTCGACAATATTTTTTTCGCTATTTCATCATACGGAGTGCAGCACCTTTAAGACACTCACTTTGCTTTGAGTGAACCATTTAGAATACTCCAATAAAAAAATGATTACTTTGTCGAACGTAAAATTAGTTGGACCAAACACATACTTATAGAGCAAGCATCATATACCTAACATGTCTTCTAAAAACTTCACGTACGCATCGTCCACCTTTGTTCCGCCCCAATCTCCGCCACTAGCTTTGTAAATATTCTTCATAGAACCGTTCTCTGCGACCTCTTGTACAGCTATGTCAACAGTGCCCCCTTAAAATTACAAAATTTATGAAAGTGTGAAAATAAATTAAAAATGCGCCACAAAATAAAAAGGTTGGTGTGAGTGTATCATTATGATTCAATTTTACAAATATGTATAACGTTTTAGTAGAGACATTTGAGTTGAGAGGTGTAATACTATTCAAGGTCACAAATCCACTTTTGGTGTTTTTTTGCAACTATCCTGGAGAGTTTCTTTAAGTAAGCTTAAGTGTAGTATGAAACATATTTGTTGAATGTGTCATCATCTAACAAAGTACAGGTTCGCAATCTTATCAATGTTATATTGAAAAAGTTAATTTTATGGACAGTTTATCACCTTTCAATTAATGCTACCCAGGACACACATACCCAACACTTCAAAAGTAAATTTTCTAAGGAATGACACTATATTCTAAAAAGATTGTTTTGAATTTTGACAGAAGGATGTAGAAACAGATGAGTGCTGTAAGTTTGAATTGAATTTAAAGAAAACATGAACATAAAATAACATCAAAAACTTGATTGGTAATAACCTGCCAAAAGTGAACTGTACAATAAGGATGATTAAAGATGGTACCTTTATTTAACGATTAGCTGCCAAGTAATATTTTGCTTTTTTGCTGTTTTCTAAAGCTCGGGATTCGCAAATGTAAAGCGTGATTTCCATTCATAAATATATTGAAGGTTATTCAAAATTACTGCGAGGTAAAAGTGATGCGCATCTGTCATGTGACGTCATACCCCTAACATTGCAACAATTCGATATTTAACTGTATTAGCATAACGAATGGTATATTTTTGAAACATAGCGAAAGAAGATGAAACTTTGAAAAGGTTGCTTAGGCAATCGGTAAAATTGATCTAAATCACCGAATTATCGATCACGGTAAACAAACGCGTGTTTAAACAGCTGTTCGGGTATGTATCCTGTTCAGATTAGTGACCTTGGTCAGAAGAGGATTATAATTATAGAGTGCTTGTTGAATGAACTCATGGCATCAGTTGTGGGATATCTCTCTAAATCAATAGCATTGTTTCTTCCTTTTATTGCCAAAAGACTGTTTCATACGTAAAGCGAATAATTGTTTACCAACTCCGCGTTTTTTACACAAAGCGGTATATTCTTATGAGTCAAATACTAGTATTTTTATACGAGCAAACCTCCTTCATCAACAATTAGGACTTTGCTCCCAGCTTTGAACGTTGAAAGTGAGGCCTTATCATCACCCTTTTCCGAAGGTATAAATCGACAGTATATCGCTGCGGCTTCTGGTTCAAGTGCTATGATCAGTTTGTCAGCAGAAATGCCAGCCTGTTTCGAACAAATACGTTACATACGCTACTTTCGTTACACACGCTATTTTTATCCCAGTATTACATTTTGCACACAAATTTACAGCTCGTTTTAACAGTTAAACAATGAATAAACAAGTGGTTGTAATAGTGTAAATGGATTATTCTGTCATGACGCTATACAAGTAGACCAATTCATTATATTTTCGAATTTTGTTTCTGTTTTGATTTTGATGCTTTTCTTGCTGACAGAAAGGCATTCCAAGAAATATATTTTGCCAAGCCTTACATTTTCAGCAGCCTCCCTCGTAAACTGTTTGGCACCATCATCCCAAATCGCGGGAACTGTTAAAACCCAACATATCTCATCGGGTTTGACATCTCCCTTGATTCGGTCGTCAATGACTTTCAAAAGGTCGTCTCTAAGAAATCTGTAAAAGTTATGATTTAGGTATTACGTACTTGTGAAACAATATTTGAAACTGTATTTATAAGTATGCATATGGGTTTATTTTGATTGAAACATTATTGTCCAACAACGTTGAATTGATTTGATTTTAAACAATGTATGTTTTGAATTAGTGCTGAAAACCATAATATGAGCCGCATCGCGCGATTTTGGGCCTACGGACATTATTACTCAAAATGAAACAATCATTAATCAAATATGACAAAAATAATGTTTTTTTTTCTATGTATGTCATTTCTTCCAGACTTCTTTCTTTTAATAGTTTGTCATTGATGCATCATTCTCGCGACGGTTCTTGATCATTGGTTTACTCATGTTTCCATAGCCACCATCAATTCGTATCGACATATGTTAACTACATTAATAGTCTGTGTTTAAAACAGCCAAATTTATCAAAAATACAAAATGATTCATCATTTTAATCTTAATTTATGTTCCTTAAAGATACTTTTTTCAGAAAAAAAAAATTATAAGCTAGTTGTAATATTGATACGTTAATTTTGCATATCATTTGAATAATGTGCTTTCGTAATAAAAATTATATGGTCTCATTGGTAAACACGTATTTTACCCAATTTAAGTGATATCATCATGGTTTATTTCAGAATGTCTTCCTGAAATAGTATTTCAATCAAATACTTTAAAACATCACAATAACAAATACATGTCCGAAGTCCCTAAATCGTGCGATGCGGCTTATATGTCATTTTCAATTGATCTTCAATTGATTTTAAGTATGTGAAATGTACATATCTGCTTCTCAAACCAAGTATCACGAGTAAGAATTTATATTACTTTTAAGCTAATTTGATAACATCACCAAAATTGAATTTCATCAGAATATATTACCTTATTGAAGCCATAAACACAAATTTGGCTTTTAATTTCTTTCCAGTTTCATCTTCAATGTCCATATCTCTGGTTATGTCCTGTTGAAAGAAAAAAAAAAACATTGTTGACTATGTGCTTACGGATTTTCTCGGTTCTTGTATGTATACTTTTAATTGAAACACTACTTTTATAATAACAAAACCAAGCTGGATGCCTTTTTGTTATAGGAACTTTGATATTGTATGTGCTATTTTGCATTTTGCTGTACTTTACCTGCTTGTAAAGTTTCATCTTAAATCTCCTGAAGTAGTACCATTTCGTATGCTCCCCCGCTTCAACCAGACTGCTGTACCTGTTTTCAGCTTCATATCCAAATGCTGCGAACGTCTCCCCATCGGGTTCGATCAGGACACATGTCGGTGCTGTAAACCGTAATTATTTAAACATTTTGAAAAAAAAATCATGCCAATTCCAAAAGTGAAAAAAAATTGCGCGGTTCTTTTCTTCACAATTGCGTTGTTTCTAAAAAAAATATTAAAATTTTGTCTAAAGGATATCTTTGATTCAATATTAATTGCATGCAACACCATTATTTCCGAAAGAAATGCATGATTGTTTATGGTTCAAGAACAAGAAACAAAAGATATAATCGATTATTTATAAAAAATATTTTTCAACCTTAATTAAATTTATAGCAATTTATTTGAAATGACTAAGAAAATGTGCCGTTCCTGGAACTATTTTGCTTACTATTTGTTTAAATCTCAAGGGACAAAGTTAAAAAAAATATATTTTCTTAAAACTTGCAATAAATAAACAAACAAACCAAACCATACATATACCTTTCAATGAAACAAACTGGTCTCCATGCCAACCCTTTGTTGCGACTTTTGTTGGGTCGATGTCAAAGTCCGATTTAGACGAATACGACCAACCTGAATATGTTGTTCCGAAATCGATCCCAACAACAAAAAGCGATGTCTATGTGTAAATAAAAAAGACATGATAAAATTACACAAATTAATTGATTCTATTGTTAAAGGAAATACAATTGTAAACGTCAACTTACCATCGCGTTTTTTTCAATACAAATTACACATATTTGTCTATAACATTTTCAGAAAATAACCATTTAGAAATAAAAAGCTTCCTCTTTCGTATTCGTACTTAGTTGTAAATAAGTTGATGCTTTAACATACTATCACATAAATAGCGAACTTCCATTGTAAAAATAAACCTTCCCATCGCGTTGTTCCAATACAAGTTATATCTACTGTATGTTGTATTTTCAGAAACAATTAAGAAATGAAGAACTTCCTCTTTCGTTTTGGTTTAAGTTGTAATAAAGTTGATGCTTTATGCCTGACATCATGTCATTAGCGAACTACTATTGTAAAACTCAACTTACCATCGCGTTTTGTTCCAATACAAATTATATCTTCTGTCTGTCTCTTTTTTAGGAAACAACTATTCATTAATAAATAACTTCCTCTTTCGTTTTGTCTTGAGTTATAAATCAGTTATACCTTATGCCTATTATCGATACTGCGATTAGAATATTAAGGTTTAGACTGATTATACTCGTAAGTAGAATTATTACAATCAGGTCTTTACAAATCGCTACTTCAGACGTTGAGCGCAACGCTAAGATTTATTCAACTGTCCTAAAACAATCACATTCCATATATGAAAGAGCAATAACACAAACATTTTGACCTACGACGAAATTCAAATCACAGGGTGTTATAAAACGGAAAAATCCAGAAAGGGAAAAACATATGTTCAAGAGTTTAAATGAGTGAGGTTTTGTGTGAAGACCATCCTAAACCAGCAAAGCGATAATGATGGCAGAAAAATATATTGCTGAAGCTACGATAAATTTCTTAGGCCATAACAAATTGATCATTTGTTCGTCAGATTTGCCGCACCTAAAGTTCGAAGAACGAAAAAAAAATAAAACAATTGCTAGCTCAGTGTCAAACTTAATGGATTATAGTCTTCAGTAAACAACAGCAGTTTCACAGCGTCGAAGGCAATAATTACCCCCCCCCCCCTCCCCCAGGTCCAGGGGGATAGCCGGGGAAATGGGCTGTGTTTTTACCTTCGAGATGGCCCCGCAGTGCCGGGTTAATACGGTGGTTTTGTCTTCCAGCCAAATATAGTGTGGAATAGGCATTACCTAGAGTCCCTTTGGTGCTTTAGCATTTGGCGGGGGTTTCACGAGCAGATTGTCCCCGTAGGGCGAGGACTTTGCCCGGGCTTGACTGGACCGAAAGTCAAAGTCCCCACTATTCCCCGGACCTGGAGGGCCGTGGTTACAATTGACTGGTGCATTATCGCACTTATTTTCTTAAATTGCCCTGTTTCTTACAGGCATTGAAGCTATGAAGGCTGTCATGTTATTCTTTTTTCAAGGCACTAACCTATAAACCAAAGGTTCGTGGTCAAGGTGAGGTCTTGAAATAGAAACATCTTTAATCCAGCACCTGCACTTAATATAATGACCAGTGCTACATTTGCACATTTGTTTGCTACTGCTTCAATTATGGTGTCCAACCATTCAGTTCACAGTGTATATTTTTTCAGAAATGTTTTCTGTGTTATTTACATTTTCGATATTCTGCCATGTCAATGTCACTACAATTTTATCGTATGATTCAAGAGGTTCAAATTTAGACCTGACCCAATATCTAGAAATGCTCAAATGATGAATTACTCTTACTTGTCTAAAATGTTTTTTGTGATAGTAAGTTGGATTAGTATGGAATGAATACAATAGTTGATATTTTTGGTCTTCTAATAATGACAGGAATCCTGTCTTTACAATAATATCCACATTTTAATTGCTGATGCTAAAAAGTTAGTAGTAAAGCACTTCATCTTATTGCCATTTGTTAAATATTGAGACAGATTTTCATGTGATACAATCAAAACTTTTTCATTTATAACTGAGCAACTTTTTGTAATTAAAAAGCATTTCTTAACATAGTTTTATGATAAATTTGGTAAGAAAAATACATTTATTTTTTTTCGCTTTTCGCTCGCCTCTAATTTGCCTTAATTTTAAAATAAGAGTATTTTTTATGTTTTTTTCGCTCGCTCGCTCCTACTTTTTTTGGCAAAATCCGTAGAACAAATGATAAATTTGTTGTGGCCTTAGCGAAAGAAAAAGAATCATGTAGAAGGTCCAAAGATCCGGATACCATTTTCAAAAAGAAGGGATAGTCTGGGCCAAGCTTGATCAGTAAATGAGATCCCACCCGGGATGCTTCGTCAGCCATTTAACTTGTTCCCATCTTTATCTCTATCTGCTCATTTGTATACATGTATGACATGATTTTACTGAATAAACTTGAAACTTGTAATCATATCTTTAACCTTCCAGACATATATTAGAAACACAACAACATTTTAAATCATCCTTAATCCGGTATTTGAATTTAATTAACACAAACAGTATACGTTTATTGGGTAGCACTGATTTCCATTTTGAAAGGCCAAGAGCTAGTCAAATAATTGGCACTTCATGGGGTGCAACTAATGCCGTGATGATATGCCCATCTAGTATTCCGCGTTAGAGTGAACGAACTTAAGACGTGTGCATATCTAGACATTAACGTTAAAAGAGGGGTGGGTGGGATGCACCTTAGGATGTGACGTCAGAAGGGGGCGAATATTTGGAGATGCAACTTAGGACGTGCGCACATATTAGGTGTGGTCTAAGAAGTGGGCGAACATTTGGGGATGCAACTTAGAATGTGCGCAAATCTTAGCTGTGACATCAGAATGGGACGAAAATTTGGGGATGCAACTTAGGACGTGCGCACAACTAAGCTGTGGCCTATGGAGAGAAACAAAAAATAGGGAATGTGTCTTAAGACGTGCGCACATCTTAGCTGTGACGTCAGAAGGGGCGAACATTTGGGAATGCAACTTAGGACATGCGCTTATCTTGGCTGTGGCGTGAGGAGGGGGTGAACAATTAAGCATGCAACTTAGGACGTGCGCACATCTTGGCTGTGGCGTGAGAAGGTGCGTACATTTGGTAAATGCAACATAGGACATGTGTACATCTTGGTCGTGGTGTGAGGAGGGGAACGAACAATTGAGCATGCAACTAAGGACGTGCGCACATCTTAGCTGTGACGTCAGAGGGGCGAACATTTGGGAATGCAACTTAGGACGTGCGCTTATCTTGGCTGTGACGTCAGAAGGGGCGAACATTTAAGGATGTAAGTAAGGATGTGAACACATCCTGGCTGTGGTGAGAGGAGGGGCGAACATTTGTGCATGCAGCTTAGGACGTGTGGAAATTTTAGCTGTGACGTCAGAGAATGGCCAACATTTGTGGAATACAACTCTGGACGTGCGCACATGTGTGAGTGTGCATCAGAGGGGAGGGGGTAAGCAGCTTAGAAAGAGCACGTATCTAGGATCTCGTGCTAGAGTAGGCGGACATTTTAGATGCAACTTAGGATTCGCTCGTATCTTGGATTTGTAATTAGAGGGACGAACATTTGAAAAGTAGAACAGGACCTGTGCCCACCTAGAATATTGCATTCAGGAACAAAAAAATCTCAAAAAGGGAAAAACCACATAAATTCAAACAAGTTTGGAAGATGTAAAGATTTCTTTACTAAACGAATTTCATCCCGAAATTAATACACTTCAAATTTTGAGTGTGAGATTGTACCAAGTCGTTTTAAATTTAGTATTTATAACAGCTCTTTAACTTGTTTGTAATCTTTTAAGACACGGCTTGTTATCTTATATCAGATATATGGTTTTGAAAACAAGATATGCACAGGTTTACCTCACGGGTTTTATGATAAGCAAATGCATATAAAATATTCAAATTCGAAATAATTATTGCACCTTGTACCCGAGCTTTTGGAAGTTTACACAAGCATTAACAAAATTCGCTCATGTTTTAGACCAACATTATGTGTTCCCGGCAATGCTTCCAAACACTTACATTATAAGTATTTTACTGTTTTTTTTTTTACCGAGATTGGATATTTTGTTTCTAAAAAGGTAACGACGGTTTGTTCAAACCCACACTGGAACAGGTAAGACATTAATTTCAAACGTATACCATATTAACTCGCCCACAAGGACACAAGTTCATGGATTCTTCATTGGATACATTGGTAGCATCATGTGATCATGTGAATCAACCAATTACGCTACAGCCTTTAGCTGAATCGAATAACTAACACTTTATGAAATCGTGGACTTCAAATGACAACATCTGAGCATATATCAACATTTGTTGAAGGGTAACAGCCGTCAGTATCTTAGTTATAAGACTCTGAAAGATGCACTCTTTCTCTCAACAATTAATACATTTGTTTTAATTTACAAAAAAGGATGAAATAATGTCAAAAACAGTGGGTCATATGAGTTAAATTTAAAAGAAAGGTGCAGGGAACACGGTATTTCTACCGTATAAGACGAAAGTAGATCACAGTTAATTTTTAACAGTCCCCAATCATTTATTTTTTTTGCGTATTCAGCTATCAAATACATGGTTTACAATCTTGTTATCAGTTATTTATATTTTCCTTAAATGCATTATTTACTAAGTAGTTAAAGGTTTACCTCACAATTTTATGTTTTTTATACATGTGTATGTATTGATTTTAAAGGGTGTCACTTTAATAATTTGCAATACTTGATAATAAAAATAGTCCGTGCGTTTAACAAACCATAAAATAGTCTCTTTAAGCACAATAGTGTATTAAATAAAGGGAAATGGGTGCTTGAACCTTTTCGTACCATATTGTCAAGTTTATCGTATTGTTGTAAATTATCACCATGCTATGTATGGCGTTAAATCGCATTAAATCCTTTGTCGAACACCCTTGGTAAAAAACAGACACCAAAGAGTGACTATTTTTAATTGATTTTAAATATTTATTGGCAAACTATGCCATCGGAAAGTAAATAAAACTCAATATTTTCAACACGGTTTCAACGCGCTTTTATAGTATTCAAGTAAATATATGAGCGTGCGAAGCGTGAACATATCAAGCGGAAATATGCTTAAGACTGGTTCAGTCGGATTGAAAAATATTTAAGGCTACTTTGAAATATTTTACAAAATAATCTGGGAGGAATAAAACAACCCTCCGACAATAATTGATTTTAGTGTTTACAGTGTTATTCATTCACGTAAGTCACTTATTTTATCCACTCCGTCACCGAATGTCCCAGCCGATACGCCCAACAAGCTCGACGCAAGTAATAAGGTCCCTCGCGTTACTTTGGGCCACTATTCCGGGTTGACTCAGTCGATTTATTTAGGTTTAAATTGAAATCCAGTTTTTGGCGAAACATTTTATAATGAAGTGTTGACATGTTTTGTTTCAGTTAGTCTACGACCTGGTGGTTTTGATTTCACAGTGCCTCAAATTTGTTAAATTAAAGTTTGATCAAGTTCACCGAACAAGACATGTTCTTAAACACATGGATGGCTCATTAATCTTTATTGGAAAGGTTACTTCTAGTAACATGTTATTCAGCACTTTTATGTCTACCTTATTAAATGTTTTATAGATCTTATATTATATTTTTGGTTCAAGGGAGATCGCTTTTTCTGTGTGTGTGTGTGTGTGTGTGTGTGTGTGTGTGTGTGTGTGTGTGTGTGTTTTATATAAGGTTACGATAAAGAAGATAAGGATTCGTGTATCTCAATGGTCTCAATGGTGTGTTCCCCTTTGCCCAACCGCTATTTTTTTATAGAAATTTAGGTTGGGGTTGGGGGATGTATAGTTTATTGAATTCATAGTGAGTTGTTATGTGGTAAATCGCGAAATATGCTAGACTGTTCTACAAAAAGTTGCGTTTTCAAAATTGCAAAACACAGCACATATAGAGCTGAATTTTATTTGCAATTCATAATGGTGCATATATAATTGAAACAGCAAGAATGTACAATGTTATGAATAAAAGCATAGAGGAGCAAGGAATTGGGATTAACTGATATATCGGATATATCTTAAGATGTATTGCTTTGGTGTCAACAACAGCAGCAACAACAAAGACAGCAACAACAAAATTAAGAACAACAACAACAATCAAAAACAACTATTACAACCACAACATTTTTTATTTTGGTCAGTCGATAGCAAAAAATGGAAACTTGGACAAGCCGAGTAGCCGAAAATCTAACGAACCTGTTTAAGGCTTAAGCAAACAGTAACTAAATGATAGACACACATTATACACAACAGCACAGACAACCCACACACGCATCAGAATATCAAGCCTATTCTATAGTTATGATATTCGAACGAAGGATATTTACTGGGTACTGACGTTCAGTGTCAAGATATTGGCATAAACACATTGAACACTTTTCTTAAGAAGATGCCCCTCATGATCTCATATTGATATGATTTAGTTGATGTTATTTACACAGTGACTTGTTTCCGATAGGTTGATGTTTTGAGACAGAACATTTCTGAAAACATAGAAACAAAACACTACTCTGAACAAAACTAAGATTACTATGATTTTACAATGCGGTGGTTATTCGAACTTTGTGATATTAGGTAAGTATATTTTCATGATAAAGAAAAAAAATGACAGTGCCATTTTGACCAAATAAGATTGTAATATATGAACATCCAATTGTATATGCAAGTAAAATACTTTCGTAACGCATGTACTCTAAGAGGGGTGTATAGCAAGTATTTGCCAATTTCGCATGTTCTAAAAATTTAATTTTATAGACTGCTGCACACATCCGTGTTATTTTCAATTTATATATAGCTTTATGATAATCTAGTTCTGTACATTCTTTGATTACAACTGTTTAACATTAATCGACTGGACCAAGATCTGTTTTATACTACCTAAGATAGTTTGGAACACGCTTAATAACTTCAAGCATGCTACAGTTAATAATATATTTTAAGATACGTCTTATATGTTTCCGAATGTTTATCTCAAGAAGTCAATTCTCAGGCGATGCACTTTCCCTGTAGCGACCTCGGTGGCCTCGACCTCTATCTCTGTCCCTCCGTAAATCATTCGTACTCTAACAAATCGGGCAAGCCCACTTCCTTCTATGGGAAGGAACTTAAAAACGTATTGCGATTAGACTTGATTTAAATGGAGTGTAGCCCTGTTCAGATTGCGCTTCTCCAACATTGAGGCACTGCCAAGCTGTAATGTGTTTATCAAAAAGTTGTTCGCAATAAGCATCACCGTTCTCGTATTTTACTTTATATGATTCTCTGTGAACATGTTCAATAAAATGCGCACTTTTGTTTGTGCCATACGTGTATTTGCTCACTGGGAAATCAGCTCTGGTTTATGTCTAAATATCAAGGCTCCTTTCAAAACGGCAAGCTCTGGATCGTTTGGGACGATATTTGTGTGCTTATCAAACTTTGTTCTCATAGCTTGTTGGAGTAAGGGGCAATTACTGAATCCTCCGACTAGAATAACAGCAGCTATATCTCCGATGATCGACTGGTCAATTAGGTTTATTACGTGTTCAACTATAGCGTCAACTTGCGTCTTGAAAAAAGTTTGTAACTACACTCACATTGACTTTCATTTTGTCGTCTTTGATGGATACCTGCAATAAAGTTTCTACACTTACCATTAACAGTCAAGCAAACCGAAATTGCAATTTTCATCAGCAAAAAATGAGAAAAAAACTGTTATTATCTTTAGGTGTAAATATATGATTTTTTTTAGATATATCTATTGATAAAAGAATATTCAGTTCCATGTTATCACTTTATTATCTCAAAGATTCAGTGAATACGTCATTTATTGGCTGTTTCGTCATTTAAAACTTAGGTATTCACACACAGTACTGTGTAACAAATGTTTGTTTTTTATATTTTACATAAGGCGGATGGTTAATGTTCAATGACTTATTAGCAATTTTATTATGGATATTCAATTAAAATCACAATAAGTATGGGAAACTCATTATTGTAGAAGAATACACACCGTACTGTCAAACGGGGAATCCTTAATGACCTCGTGAATCTTCTTACCCCTGATATTCTTTACCAGTAACCCAAATGGAATCCTGAAGATCATCGGCTTATCCCTTTTCACTGGATCAACAGTTCTCTTTTTCAGTTCGAATTCGCGAATCATGAACATATAATCGTCCATGTTCGACCGTTTAAATTCCTCAATGGTCTCTTTTCCTGTTAAAATACAATGCAAATATTCGCATAAACAACATGTTCTGTCAATTACATTAACGCAATTGAATACATTATTAATATAATATGAAATGCAGCCGAGATTACATACTCAATAATGTAACTGACCAAGGATCAAAACTTACATAAACACGGGTAACATGAACAAAAATTACGATGTCGACACACAAAGTAAACATGAACAGTTATAAAAGGTTACAGCATTGAAACGGTCAGTTTAAACATAAGGACATATTTAGACACTCACTATGCATTGGGTGAACCATTTTACGAATACTCCACTAAACATTTGATTATTCTTCATAGAACCGTTCTTTGCGACCTCTTGAACAGCTATGTCAACAGTGCCGCCTGGAATTGACAAATGATAATGTGTAAATAAAATATAAATACGTGAGGAAATAAATGTTGGTGTAAGTGTTTTATTATGATTCAGTTTAACAAATATATTTGTATAACGTTTCAGTAATGTCGCGCTGGAGTTATTTGAGTTGAGGGATGTAGCACTAGCTAAGGTCACAAATCCACTTTCGGAGGTTTTTTTTTTGCAACTATCTTGGAGAGTTTTTGTTTAAGTAAGCTAAAGTTTTGTACGAAACATATTTAGTTTCTGTGTCATCATCTAACAAAGTACAGGTTCACAGTCTTATCAAAATCATGTCGAAAATGTTCATTTCATGGACTGTAAATCACCCTTCATTTCATGTTATCGAGGGCACACATACTGACCACCATTTCAAAAATATTGTATTGTTTTTAAGAAAATACATCATATTCCATAAAAATTATATTGAATGTAGATCAACATTACTGCGAAGTCTTAAACATGCACATCTACCCTGTGATGTCATTCCCCTACATGCAACATTTCGATATTTAAACGGATTAGAATATTGAATGGCATATTTTTAAAACAATTATCAGCAAAACGAGATAACATATCGCAAAGTGTTCTAAGGCAAGCCTCTATATTGGTCTAGATCACCGAATTATCGACTGTCATTCGGATTTGTGACCATAGCCAGTAAAGGATTACATAGAGGGCACGTTCAATGTATTCGTGGCATTAGATGTTGGATATCCATCTAAATCATTAAACTAATTACTTCTTTTTGTTGCCAAAATAATGTATCATTTGTAAAGCGATTAATTGTTTATCAACTCCACGAATTTTTACCCAAAACGTTATATTCTTTTGAGTCAAATACTAGTCTTTTTTATACGAGCAAACCTCCTGCATCAACAATAAGGAATTTGCTTCCAGCTTTGAACGTGGAAAGGGAGTCCTTTTGTTTACTCTTTTCCGCACGTATGAATAGAAAGTATATCGCTGCGGCTTCTGGTTCCAGTGCTATGATCAGTTTGTCAGAACAAATGCCAGCCTATTTTAAACAAAAACATTACATAAGTTACTTTCGTTGCACACGCTATTTTTATCCCATAATGACATTTTCTTCCCAAATTAACAGCTCGTTTTAACAATTCAACAGTGAGTAAACAATTGGTTGTACGAGGGTTGTCCAGAAAGTTTTGATACTGTGCATATATCTTTTTACAAAATATTATTAGCAGAAAGGTAAGTATATTGGAAGGTAGATATGTTATTTATGGCATTTTATTGCTGTTTTTTTATGTCGACTTCTTTTATAGTCAATAAGAAAACTGTTACTATGGCAACCCATGTAGCCTTTCACGGAGCACTTTGAAATCAACAAATTCTAAACCTTGAATATTCGTAATAATGTAAATGGATATTTCTGTCATGACGCTATACAAGTAGACCAATTCAGATTGTCTTCGAAATTTGTCTCTGTTTTTACTAAAATATGTGTTTCTTGTTTATAAAAAGGCGTTTCAAGAGATATATTTTGCCACGCATTACACTTTCAACGGCCTCCCTCATAAACTGTTTGGCACCATCATCCCAAATCGCGGGAACTGTCAAAACCCAACTGATTTCCTTTGATTTGATGCCTCCCTTGATCCGGTCTTCAATGGCTTTCAAAAGATCGTCTTTAAGAAATCTGTAAAAGTTTGGATTTAGGTATAATACACTTGTGAAACAATATTTTAAATGGTATTAATCAGTATACTTATTGCCTTTATTTGATTCAAACACTTTTGTCCAACAACGCTGAATTGATTTAATGTATGTTTTTGAATTTGAGAGTAGGTTTTATCAGTGCTGAAAACCATATTTTATTTTCAATTTAGTTCTAGTATGTACAATGTAAATAAATATTATCTGCTACGAGTAAGGAGTGACATTATTTTAAGATAGATTGATAACACTACTAAAATATAATTCCATCAAGCTATACTACCTTATTGAAGCCATAAACACAAATTTGGCATTTAATTTCTTTCCAGTTTCATCTTCAATGTCCATATCTCTGGTTATGTCCTTTTGAAAGAAAACAAAATATTGTTAACTACATGCTTACGGATTTTTTGCCGGTACATGTAAGTATACTTTTGATTGAAACACTACTTTTATAATAACAAAACCAAGCTGGATGCCCTTTTGTTATAGGAACTTTGATATTTTATGTGGTATTTTGCATTTTGCTGTACTTTACCTGCTTGTAAAGTTTCATCTTAAATCTCCTGAAGTAGTACCATTTCGTATGCTTCCCCTCTTCAATCAGACTGCTGTACCTGTTTTCAGCTTCATATCCGAACGCTGAAAACGTCTCCCCATCGGGTTTGATCAGGACACATGTCGGTGCTGTAAACCGTAATTATTTAAACATTTTTAAGAAAAGTTCACACCAATTCCAAAAGTGAAATAAAAGTGGGCGGTTCTTTTCTTCACACCTACGTTGTTTCTAAAATAATACTAAAATATTGTCGAAAGGATATCTTGGATACGATCGTAATTGCATGCAACACCATAATTTCGAAAATAATGCATGGTTGTTTATGGTTCAAGAACAAGAAACCAAAGAAAGAAATCATATTCATCATTTAAATATATAGTTTGAACCTAAATTATATTCACAGCAATTTATTTGAAATTACTGAGAAAAATAGCACTTTTCTTAACTGGACCTTATTTGCTTACCATTTGTTTAAATCTGAAGCCTAACTTAAGGATAAAATCAAATATATCGTTTTTCTTGCTTTATGAACAAAATACCTTAACATTTACTTTTCAATGAAACAAACTGGTCTCCATGCCAACCCTTTGTTGCGACTTTTGTTGGATCGATGTCAAAGTCGTGTTTAAACGAATACGACCATCCAGAATAAGTTGTTCCGAAATCAATCCCAACAACAAGAAGTGGCGCCTATATGTAAATAAAGAAGAATAAAAAACAAATGAATACAAATCTGCTTACCATTGCTTTATTTTTCCAATACAAGTTATATCTTCTGTCTATAACAATTTTCAGAAAACAACTTCAGAAATAAAGAACTTCCACTTTCGTTACTTAAGTTGTAATGAAGATGATGCCTTATCCCTAATATCATGTAAATCGCTAAACACCTAAAAAGTAAAAGTCAACTTACCATCGCGTTTTGTTCCAATACAGATTATATCTATACTGTCTGTTATATTTTCAGAAAACAACTATTCAGAAATTAAGAACGTCCTCTTTCGTTTTTGCCGTAGGTTATAAATCAGTTAAACCTTACGCCTCATGTAAATAGTTTTGGTCGATACGAATATTCGGTTTACGGTTGATTATAATACGTGGAACTATTACATTCATGCCTCGCTACTACTGACGTTGAGTGTAGAGCTTTAAGATTTATTTGACTGCCCTGAAAACAAATCACATTCTAGACATGAAAGTGCAACGACACTCACTGAAACAATATTTTGACCGAAGACGAAATTCAATTCACAAGGTGTAACAGGAAAAGAAAATAATCTAGAAAGGAGTAAAACATTTTCAAGATTTGAAATGAGTGAGGGTTTGTATGAAGACAATCTTAAAACAACACACTGATAATGATGGCAAAAAAATATATTGCTGAAGCTAGGATAATTTTTCTTTGCAAAAATAAAATAACACAAAGTCGTATATGATAACGAACTATACATGTGCATATATACATGTACTATAAATTAACCATTTTCAAAACGTGAGAGGTTATTCTGGACCACGCTGGATCAGAAACAAGATGAAACCCGGGATTTTCGTCTGCCATTTAACTTGTAATCCTATCTTTGACTTTCGTCTCATCTCTTAGACGGGGGTAATTGATCTTCACACTCAACTTTTTGTAAAACACATCTGATAGCAAATTTAAATTATTTTTGATGTTAATTCCACCACAAACAGCTATCGGAAATGAGGAATGCTTATGTTTTGAAAACGTTCGCCATAATGCTTTCCCGAACGCTTCGCCTTCTTCTGTATTGAGCATAAAATAACAATCCATATTTACGTTCACTCATACTAAAACGTCTTCATCTTGTACAGATTTTATTTAGGAAATGAACGGTTAGAGACTTCAAATAAATATAAATACATAAGATTGTTTTTTGTAGTTAAGGAAGTTTTATCCATGAAACACTGAATGATATAAGTAAATAAGGCGCTACATATTACTATAAAGAAGAAGAAAAAATCTCGATTAACCAGTTGAGCTGTAATTACAGTAATTCGATATCATAGTTTCACTAATACTTTGCTACGCATCTAAAATCTGGGGGTATGAAAACCTGAGTGTGATCGAAAATAGTGCATGTGTCTTTTCTGTACAGTATAACTGAAACCAGATTAAGTACACCGATATAATATGATTAATGTTGGTACCGGCATTCTCCAGAAATTCAAATTAAATACTAGTAAAAGTGATTAATTTCTGAAGAATATCTTTTAGTACAAACTTGTCAAATCAATCTTTGATGAAACTGGTTATTCAGAAACCGACTGAGAATAACACACATGGTACTGTTTCAAGAGATACAAGATGCAATTGTTCATCTAGTATGTTAATATATAAGTGTATACATGTCAATGTCATTTTGAATGGTTTGTATTGTATGATGCAGTATTCTACTAGTTTGTTTATGTCTGGTTTCCGGGCAAGAAGGCGAAACGGTGTAAAGCAATCTACTTGCGGGAAGATTTGATTATGGAGTATTTGATTGATTTCAAATTCTTTAACCGTATTTGTGTTTCAGCCAATAAAATTATGCATTACAACTAATGTTTGGCTTATCATACAAACTATGTCACCCTTTTCTTTTAGCACGAAGAAACAAGAGGTTCTTATGTTTTCGCGTTAATGGGCCAAAGAGCGATAAATTGGGGGACTAAGAAATATATATCATGCAAAATCGACAAATGAATAAAGTAAATGGTGCTTCTGTCGCTTAATCCGATACAAAACATTATGACTGAAACCAACCAACAGTGACTTTTCTTTGAACAACATATAAAAGTAAAACGCTAAGTAAAGACTAAACAGGGAAGATAGGAAGGCAAGGACTGTATTTGTATTAGTTATACGGTACAAGGTTTTAACTCTGTGACATTTTAGCTGTGTATGTTACTGTATCAACAACTATCGGTAAAGAATTAAGAGAGGTAGATGCAAACCTTGCTGTTAGAAATTGGGCCTCAAATGTTCGAGATGTTTTTCAACATTCGGGATTTCATGACGGGTGGCTTTATCCAGAATCAGTAAATATGACTGTCTTTGTACCTTTGATTAGAAATAGGCTACGAGATATTTATATTTCAGACTGGAGAGTGGGTATGGAAAGTTGTACCTCACTATCTATATATAAAGAACTAAAAGACACATTCGAAGTCTCAAGCTATATTCATAAATTAGACAACATGAAGTACAGACAAGTACTTGCAAAATTAAGACTATCGTCACATAGATTAAATATTGAAGTTGGGAGACATAATAACATTGTAAGAAATGAAAGAAAGTGTACATTTTGTAATTTAAACGATCTGGAAGACGAGTACCATTTTGTCATAAAATGTCCAATGTATGCTGATGTTCGTAGAAACCTTATACCCAGATACTATTCAGAACATCCTAGTATGGCTACGTTTATCTCTGTACTGCAAACTGATAATAAATCACTTCTTGTTAAATTAGCAATGTTTTGCCTAAAACCCTTTGAAATAAGAAAGAACAATGCCTAATGGTTTTATTCATAAATTGTCACCAAAAACTAGACGAGCTGTATATGTCTTTGTATTTCCTTTTTACATGTTTGTTTGTTTTGTTTCCTGTTGTTTTTTATCACACATGATGTATCTCCAATCTATTGGTATTAGGTTCCTCTATAAACGGCAATACTGCTTCTATTTTCATGTCTTATTCGATTTCTTTCCACATTTTTCAAGGTTTATGTGTTAAAGAATATATTTAACATTCCGACTTCCATATCAACCATCATGCACGCTGATTTGTGTGTAACTTGGTTGATGTTTTCCTTTTATTCTTTTGTTCTTTCAATTTTTGAGTATTTACTAAAAAATCTGTCAATGATGCAAAACTCATTTAAAATGTGTTATACATGAAACTTTATATAGTTTGATTGTTTATGTGTGTGTGTATTCTATATTTATGTTTATATTTCGTGTAATGTGACGATGAGCTGTATATGCTTAAGTCAAAAAAATAAATTTTCTGCTCTGTTCTGTTCTGTATTAAAAAGTATTAAAAGTGCATGTCCAGATGGCTTGATGTTAATAAAAGGATGCTCATGTTTAGATTAAGATATATTTGAAAATAAATATAACTTACCGTTTATAAGAAATATGTTAATCCCGATTTTCAATCGTTTTCTGGACGCTTGAACAGTTTGCTTTCGTACAAAACATTACAGACGTAATCAACTGCTGGAACATAATTTCTATGTTATATTATCTATTTAATGTACGTTAAAATGTATGACTTTGTACTACGAACTTTCCTATATATTCACAATTAACTGATAAACTAAATTACGCCAAAATACTTTAAAATATGTCAACAACGAAATGTGGTCTTCACCTGGTAAGCGACCCGTCAAATCAGGCTTATCTCTTAATGTTTAAAACCAATTTCAATCCACATTTGTTTTGCTTACTCGTTCGACTTTTCAAATGTTTAGTCAGTTGCGACCAGTATAATTTGGTCAATGGATGCATGTTTTGTTCAAATAAAAAGCAATCGTATAGTAACTGTTATTATTTGAAACATAACTGCATTAATACAAGTTTATTTATGAATGTTTAGAAATTGGTTAGCACTGAAACACTAATAATAATAAGCTTTAAAAAATCTTCGAGAACTTTTTTCCCACGCCTTGGCATATGAATGACAGTCTTCGATTGGCGATTAAAACTTAGCGTGAGGGGTGCGTACGTGTAGCTTGGATGAAAAGGGGTATTCAAAAAGAGGCTTCGACACCCATTAATATTTTTTCTATCCTTCTCGTGAAATGAAATACGATCTTACACTGAAACCTACAAATATCTTCTCTTTGTTTATTAGCCATGTTATATTTGTGTGGACAATCAGAATGCACAAAATGGGTCCAAAGTATGAAAAGTTGAAAACAGCAACAACCAAAGTTTGACCACAGGCTCTCATTGATATACACCTATTATCGTGTGATACTGTGAAACGGAAGTCTCATTGTTAAACCTTTATTTAACCATTGGCTATCATGGGCATATATCTAGTCTTGTGAGAACCTATCAAACATTACTCTCATTGCCTATAAACTGATTAGTCATTGGCTCTCATGAACAGACACGGTAGTCTCATTGTTTAACCAGTTGCTATAGTGTGCAGAGATCTAGTCTAGTGAGATTCTGTTAAACGGCAGCCTCATTGTTTAATCATTGTTGAATCATTGATCCTTATGACCAGACACATAGTCGTATGATATATAAAAATAAAGTCTGGCCCTTATGAGCAGACTGTCGGGCAATTAGTTTAAGATATTGTTCAACGGCAACCTTATTGTTTAACCATGTTTTAACAAAATGTAGTCACATGGGCAGGCACCTACTTAAATAGGCATCCCTATTTTCAACTATTTTTTAAAAAGAAATTGTGGCCTCCATGCGAAAACATCTAATTTAGGATAATATAGAACGGCAGCCTCATTGTTTAAAATATTTGGTCCTCATTGGTAGACATCTATTTTAAAATCCTGTTAAACAATAGCCTACAATCTTACTTTTCCCTCAAGTGTTTCGTAATATGCCGATGCGCGTATCGAAACCAATAGTGAACTGTTACTTTTTACATGTTGGTCTACAAGAAAGATACCTCACTCTACCGTTCACAAAATTACAATGTTTCTGCAGACATGAGAGGTATCATTCTACACTGTTATGGAATTATTTTGACAACTTTGCTATCAATAATTTAATGGAAGCTACTAGGACAACCTATTAAGCTAAACGCTCATGCAGATTTTGCAAAAAGAATGGTAACTGCTTTCGGTAGATACTTAAGTCTTAATCTTTAATTTGTAGCATGCGCAATAACGCCGCTCGACGTTTAAACTATTCTTGTCCGTTCACTTAGTTGTACTCTTAAACTTACGTAATTAGTTTTGTGAGGTAGGTTCTGCTTATCAAGCAAACTAGACAAAAAACGTCAATCCAGTATCTCTGCAGATACACGCTGATTGCATATACGTATAAATTCAAGACCTCTTCGACACAAGTAATGTCTTGCTAAATTGGCAGTCTTTAGCAAGGCATACGTTTATTTCTCATTTTGTGCGTATTTATGATTGCAATTTTTTGGAAGACAGAAGTTCACTTTCCATCTAAAGTTTAGGAGAAAGCGTGGTTTTAATGTGGTTCAATAGGAAATGACGCCATGAAGATTGTGACGTCATCTTACCGGATATAACGTCACAATTTAAAACAAAGCAAGTTTGTTAAAAGAACGGTGTTCTTTTTTTATTCGTACCGGAAATCCTGACATGCATTCTACTTATAAACATAATTAAAATGATCGGATGTATCTGTGGTTTAAATTAGTGAGGGTACTGCAATGGATAGCGTGTGAAATGACAGTGCTTTGTGGTATTAGTCTCATCACTAGAACAGATGAACATGTAGGTCGTTTTTCGCTATTTTTACTGAAAAAGCATGTGATAAAAATAATAATTACAGACAACTAGTCTTGAGAGATCATGTGCAACGGCTGACTTATTGTTTCTTTACCTTTTGCCCTTATAGGAAGATATTTAGACTTGTTTTCAAAGCTTAAGCAAACATTCATTAAACGTGAGACACGTGACAAACACGACAATTTATTATGCATCGTTGATCATAATTGTATATGGAACTTTGTTCTTTATCTGCTTTAAAATATTGGTTTTAACACAAACAAACTCAAAACACTAACAACATAAACAACCTTTATTGTATCGTTGCAATCGATTATAATAAAAAGAAAAGTAAAGGGACGCGGCTAATAGTCAAAAGCCCAGCGACGAACGTGGTAATGGTTTAAGAATATACATTAAACGAGAGACACGTTACACACACAGACAAACAACATTAGCGTCAAAATATCTAGCCAATTCTGTATTTAGTATACTCTTTAATATATAAGGTTATTCACTGGATACTGACATGTTCAGTATCTGGATTTCGGGGGAAACCTTTGGCAATGATTTACAAGAAGGTCAATCAAATGAAATCGATATTTGATATGATATATTTTTAGCTTTTACACAATGACCTAATTTCCGACGTTTTGAGGTGTTGGAGCCAGAGAGATAACATTTCCGAAACATACGGAGAATAACAATTCACGAACCAAAACTTAGTTTTCTGAATAACTTCACAAGGTGGTAGTAAGTTAAGTTTAAGCATTTTATATTCCAAGTAGGTTCATTGAAACAAAGCATATTATACATTTGACATCGTAAGGATTGAGGAGATGCGGTGTTTGTTACAACAAAACGAATATTGCGGTATTAGGAAAGTAATAAAGTAAAATTCCATTATAAAAATAATAATAGTATTTGTTTACTATTTTGGAGCATTTTTATAGCAATACACTAATGCATTATAGTATAATATTGACACATAAGATAAAATTCAATTGACATTCAATTGAAACGCAAGTCAACCATCGCATACCATTCAAACTTTTATTTTATTAACTGCTGTTCACACCTGTGTGATTTCCATGTTTATATCTTCATTGTTCGATGATCCTGTTCAGTTCATACTTTAATTACAATTGTTTTATATTAAAAAGTTCCATTTTTCGGATAAGTTAGCTCAAGAAATCAATTTTCAGTCGATGCACTTTCCCTGTAGCGACCTCAGTAGCCTCGACATCTATCTCTGTCCCTCCGTAAATCAATCGCGCTTTAATAGTTCGGTTAGTTCCGCGTCCTTCTAATGGCACGTTGAGTGTGCCTGCAAGATGGCAACCTCCGTCCGTAACGTACATCGGGTCAGGATCAAGTGTGTAATAAACACGAATGGGTCCAGTGGTTTGACTTGAAGTTGCTATACTGTAGTACATGTTAACCGGTTCTTCTCTAACAGTAAGGCATTGTCCAGCTGTGATATGTTTATCAAAGACATTTTCGCAGCGATCACCCCCATCTTCGTCTTTTACTTTATAAGTTTCTCTGTGAACATTTTTAATGAATACCGCCCTTACGTTTACGCCATACGAATATTTGCTCACTCGCTGAGAAATCAGCTCTGGTTTATGTCCAAATATCACGGCCCCCTTTAAAACTGCAAGGTCTGGATCAGTTGGGATGATAATTTTGTGCTTATCAAACTTCGTCTTCATAGCTTGCTGGAGTAGTTGACATGTGTTAAATCCGCCAACTAAAACAATGGTTCCTATATCATCTTTGGTCGACTGGTCAAGTAGACTGGAAACGTGGTCAACTATAGCATCAGCTTGGTTCTCTATAAGGTTTTTAACTACATTCTTATCGACTCTCAATTTGTCGGCTGTTATTGATACCTGCACGAATTAAGCTATCAATAATAAACCGTTTCAATTATCTAACTGGCTCTACTTTCGCTGTAAAAACAATGCATAGAATAATTAGGTACATATACCGAATTTAAAATGAATTTTACCACCTTTTCTGTTTGGTTCTTGTTCATCAAATCATTTATGAATGACTATTATGTATAGATCATTTTGGGTCACAAAAGAATAACATTGCACACAGGTATGCTTTTACAGTCTTATAATAGAAGACGCCTGATTACCAACAAGCGGAATTGCTAGATAGCCGTGGTGTAAAGTTTTCCCGAATTAACATATCAATGGTATTTATTTTTGTTACATCCCAGGCCCAAGGGATCTTACAAACCTTATTGCTTCAGTGGTTTTATCAATGCAACAAAAGTTGATTGTTTATAAGAATACAATTGTAAATGCATCATTTTTTAATCCCATAGCGAAACAAAAGATGGTGAAGTAGAAAAGAAGAGACATCGTTTTGTGTATTCGTACATACCGTGCTTTTAAATGGAGAGTCAGTTATAAGGTCGTGTATCTCCTTGCCCTTACTTTCCTTCACTATGTTTGGTAACGTTGCTGAAATTCTGAATATCACTGATTTATTAATTTTCAGTGGATCAAAGCCGCGCTTTTTCATTTCAAAGTCGCGAATCATGTATACGTAATCGTCCATATGAGATCTTTTAAATTCTTCAATCGTGTCCTTTCCTAAAATACACACAAACAGAACAAAAAAGAGAAGCCTATCTATTTAAATTCCAAACAATAGCAATTAAATGTATCAATTAAAATTTTAAAACGTGTATGGCACTTTGATATTGACGCCATTGTATAAAAGCCGATTTCAAGAACAACTTTACGATCTTTTTCAAAATTCCACTGCTGAACTAAAATTACTTCGCATTTCAAACGTAATGAACGTAAAAAAGCATAATAATTTTATGTTCTTATTTAAATTACAAAACGCGTTATGTAATATAGAGAGCATTTAGTAAATAGCATTTTTAACCTTCTCAAACTGATAAACGATTTTTTTTCAAAAAGTCCATTTCTTAACCAAAACATACTTTACATAACAAAAGTGATATACCTATTATGTCTGCTACAAACTTGACATAAGCATCGTCAACCTTCGTACCGCCCCAGTCTCCTCCACTGGCTTTGTAAATGTTCTTCATCGAACCGCTTCCTGCTACCTCTTGGACAGCAATATCG
The DNA here is from genome assembly GCF_026914265.1 of Mya arenaria. NCBI lineage: Eukaryota > Metazoa > Mollusca > Bivalvia > Myida > Myidae > Mya > Mya arenaria. The sequence goes on from NC_069135.1 coordinate 41,800,522, forward strand.
ACCGTACCGCCTGTGATTTTTTTTAAATGACATTATACTTTATTTACCCGATGAAGTTTACTTAACTGATGAATTTCAAGACTTCAGTGGCTAAGAACTTTGGAAGGAAATAAAAAAGATGTTTTATACAGATACATTTTGTCTGTAATAAAACCAACTGTTTTAAAAGAAAACTGATCTTGCATTGTTCTTTACACCACTAGTGACTACATTCTTTAACCGTGTTGTTTCATTTGTGCAAAAAAAAGGATTTGCAACTCTTTAACCCGTAAATCAGTTTATGTTTTAGCATGCTGGTTGAGAAAGGTATTTAATTTAAGAAAAAAACCTCCTGCATCAACAACAAGGACTTTGCTCCCTGTTTCGAGGGTAGACAGTGAGCCACCTTGGCCACTTATTTCCATCGGTAAAAATCGACAGTAAATGGCTGCAGCCTCTGGTTCCAAAGCTATGATAAGTTTGTCGGAAGAAATACCAGCCTGTTTTAACAATTGTATAATTTTCATTTTAGAATAGCTGTTATAGGGTTTTGATACAAAAACTAATGATATTTTAATTATTTCACCTTTGAATAATTGATCAAAGGCCAAAAGCCAGATGCAAAGACAAACAAAGACAAACAAGTGACATACGAAATAAACACTGTTAATTTCTATGTCGATTAATCTATATAAGTTAAGAGTTATTAACTCCATTGGAGCAAACGGAAGTTATGCAGTTAAAAGTTTTTTTGAGAACTAACAAGATATTATTCTTACATTAATTCGAAATGAAACAAATATTATTTCTTTTTTAGGATTGTTTTTTTCAATAGCATTTTCGCTGTAATTTGAACACGTTTACCTATTGAATTTCCATTTGTTTTAAAAAATAGACAATTACGTAAACAATTCTTACACTTACAGCAGCCTCCCTCATAATCTGTTTGGCACTATCATCCCAAATCGCTGGAACTGTCAAAACCCAACTGATATCCTCTGGTTTTAAGTCTCCCTTGAGTCGGTCTTCAATGACTTGTAACAGGTCGTCTTTAAGAAATCTGTAAACGTTTAGATTGAAGTAATTCGAATAGGTACTTGAAACGGTTCTGACGTGCAACCATGTTTTATGCTTTGATTCTAACTTTATTGTCAATCAAATCTGTCTGATATGAACTCTTAAATAATATACGTTTTGAAATTGGAAGTTGTTATTACTAGTATAAAAACCAAATATCGTATCCATGTTATGTTCTTTTGCATAGTATCAAAAAAAATGGATTGACATTATGTATAACAATAGGATAAAAAAGAAAGATAACGCAATCAAATAACATCATCATGATTTACCTTATTGCAACAGAGAACACAATATTTGCTTTTAGTTTCTTTCCAGTTTCATCTTTAATTTCCATGTCTCTTTTTATATCCTGTTGAAAGACAAAATAAATATAAATATTGAACACTTAACGGCATTGTTAGACTGACTGGTACATAAACATAATTTTAGTTTAAAGACCATTTTTTCCTGTGATTCCGCGATATTTACTGATAGCAATTTGAAGAGCTCAAATAATGTAATCACATACTAGATCTTCTTAATGCAAAACTCTATAATATTTTACCGTATTGTAAAGCTGCATCTTGAATCTTTTGAAAAAATACCATTTGTCATGTTCCCCATCTTCAACCAGACTGATGTACTTGTTTTCAGCGTCATATCCAAACGCTGAGAATGTCTCTCCATCGGGTTCGATCAGAAGACACGTTGGTGCTGTAAAATGATCCGTTTTCAGCAGAGGCAATGAATGATTGGTCTGATTCTCACTAAATGTGTAGGACAACGTTTGTCTCCAAGTGGGTTTGACTCTTTAGAAACTGCGGAACACTCATTTATAATTACGAAAGGCTGGGTTGGCCAATTATAGAAGATACAATAAAATGCTATAAAAATCAAACTATTTTGGGGCCAAAACACTGATCTAAATTATGCCGCAATAATACTGTAGTAATTATATCTCCTTCGTACTTCCTTTGCTAATTTGGACATGCCTCAAGTGCATGCATGTGTTTTGACATGGATATCTGACTATTTATGCAAAAAGCTACAGAAACAAGCTCATTAGCAAAAACATAAACCCAGTTTAGTGGCACTGGGCAAACGCCAAAGACATAGAACACAAAATCACGGACAAGAAACATAGAAGAACATCACAAAACTCCACAAACAGCACAGTGCATACATACAATATATATATATATATATATATAAATAGGTATGTTTATCAAGAATTGTTAGGTACCGCCTTGGAACGGTCAGTAAAATGTAAATTAACTGGGGGTTTAAAGCAGTTTATGGGAACAAACCTCACTCTTATCCCAACAATCCTTAATAAAGATAAAACGCAAAAGGTAAATATTATCAAAGTATGCATTAACTTGAGGAAACTTCTAACCTCTCTTTGAAACATAAAACCAGTATTCTTCAATAAAATAAATTTTACTTCATTTGTTTCAATTTAGAAGCATCTTCAACAAACCTCGAACACTTTTCTTCGTTTAAAAAGATAAAAAGAGAAGTCAATAAAAGAAGAAAGGTATAGCAAATACCAGATACATGTACCTTTCGATGACATCAGCTGATCTCCATTCCAATTCCTCACTATGACCTTTGTTGGGTTGTCAACATATGCACTTCTTAACAAATACGCCCATCCGGAGTATGTTGTTCCAAAATCAATACCAACAACAAGAATAGGTACCTTAATTGTACAGACAAGTAGTTGGTAATTAATGAGAATTTTCAAGACAACTGATTGTGTAAACACAGTTATTTAAGAACAATTACCCATTCATTTATCATACTAAAGCATCATTAGGATACACCTTTAATTTAAAATAAAATATGAAAACGTACTTACCATGACTATTCGTTACCGATTGCTGATATTTATCTGTGCAAACACATTCCTCATTCGATATCGCCATCTATGTATATAATGATAACATGCGCTCGTTTAACATATGTTGAACAGATACCCATCGACATAATTGCTAATATGTCGATAACAGCGGTATATTTCATATACAGTAGTAAACACATGTGACATAAATCATAGTGTAAAAACGAATTTGTTTTTCATAATTTATTTTGGTTTCGGCATTATTTATGTTATTTCTTCTATGTATTTTCTACGATGCTACATCAAGCCTTAAATTGACTTATGCTTGTTATAAACTTACTTAAATCACGATCAGTAATCTTTCTACATATCACTATGTAAAATAACAACCTGTCTTAATAACCTGCCCTATCAGTACTCAGACTTTTATCTCAAAACAAGTGCCAATTTAATGGTACCATGTAACAATCATTGATTTAACTTATTAGCTATGAAAAAAAGAACTAACTTCTCGGTCAATAATGTTGTTGTTTTTCGCAATACAACAGCATATTTCATATCTGAAAAATATATAATTTTAAAATATTTAACACCTTTTGTCGACTTGAACGTCTTTGTTATCTGAGATGCATCTATCTTTGTGAAAAAAGAATCGCCCGAGATTTTGTTTTATCTAAAAAATACGTCAATTAAATTTAAATCTAAAGAAGGAAATAAATAGCATTAGCTCGACTTCCTTACACTTCCATATATCACTCTCTCCGTGATAATTCCTTTCTATTTTATACGCATCATACATCTGCAAGGGATGAATGATAATATAGTTGGCCGTATTTCACTCCAGTGCAATACCGACGTATTCCACTCGATGGACGCCACGAATTACCGGCAATGCAAATAATGTAAAGGTTGTAATTACTAACTTTTAAACACACACACACACACACACACACACACACACACACACACACACACACACACAATGATCTCAAACTCGACAGTCCCTTAACAAAACACACAACATTAGTTTTTTAACCTTCCAAACTTTCCACGAAATCATGGTAGATTGTATCACTGGTTCAAATTAGAAAAAAAAAAGAATATAAAGTGTGTATAACTGAAGTGATTAATTTTGTAAAATGTATTAATAATTTACAAGCATGAATAGTTATTTTGCAAAATATAACCATAAGTAACGAAAATTACACACGCGTAATCTGCACAATCTTAAGAAAGTTAAGATGTTTATTGATAAAATCGTTTTATACATAATTTAAATATGGCATACCTCTTTAATCGAGCAAAATGAGAGGACTTTATTTGTATAAGCACTCTGTGTAACATTTACATTTCAATAGTAACGTAATTTACACCAATCCGTGTGGTTTGAATTATTGGAAAACCTTTATAGAATTTAAGAACGATCAATTACCAACTTTTTATCTCATAAACGACGAGTTGAATGGAAGAAATACTACAGAAACAACTTAAACATAACTACTAAGTGTAACGTAGTCCGTAACTCACTTATGCCCCTCCCTCAGAGCGTAAACATCTCATTTTGTGATGTTTTGCTTAAGCTTCAGGAAAATCATAACCTTCAAAATTGACCGAGGGGGAGCAGGGTCAATTGGCAGCATAAGGTGTTGTTAGGTTTTTTTTAGTACTCCCTATTTATTTTTCTAGCATTTAACTTTCTAATATACTTTCTTGTTTTTCAGATCATTTGCATAAACGAGCATTGCGCTGGCATTTGCCTATCAAATTATCACTTAAATAATTAAAATATAGACTACTTAAGGCCATTCTTACACTTTCAGCAGCCTCTTTCATAAGCTGTTTCGCACCATCATCCCAAAAAGCGGGAACTGTCAAAACCCAACTGATCTCCTCGGGTGTGATGACTCCCTTTACACGATCTTCAATGACTTTTAAAAGGCCGTTAAGAAATCTGTAAACGCTTTTTGAGATTTAGTTAATACGAATATGCACTCGTAAAATAATAGTTAAGAAGTATTGATGCTGCAGTTGTATCATATTGTTTCAAACGTCAGAGTCTACCAACGATGTATCGATGTTAATATTAAAATAATTTATTAAGTGAAATATAGAATGGTTAGAACAAGTATAGCACATCAAAAATCGTTATCATGCTATGGTTCTTTGCCAAGTATTACGATAAAGGATTGACTGTATATTAGACAAAAGGATATAAAAGATATAACAAAATCAACTAAAATAAACATAGTTTACCTTATTCCAAGCGAGAAAACGATAGTTGCTTATAGTTTCTTTCCTGTTTCATCTTAGATTTCCATGTCTCTTTTAATGTCCTATTGAAAAACAAATTTATATATTTAACCTTTTACGGTATCCTAAAACTGTCTTGTATATGTATACATTTTAAACATCAAAAGCTCTTATTGTAATTCTACCTTTATAACCTTTGTTACAGATGGCAAAAAAGTGATTTTAAATACTGCAAACAATTCTTCTAACAGCAAAACTCCGCAATCTTGTAAACGTCCAGCTTTACCTTATCGTAAAGCTTCCTCTTGAATCTTTTGAAGAAGTACCAATTGTCATGTTCCCCCGCTTCAACTAGACAAGTGTACTTGGTTTTTTTTCAGCGTCATATCCACACGCTGAGAAAGTCTCACCATCGGGTTCGATCGGAAGACATGTCGGTGCTGTTAAATGATACAGTTTTGATTGACGACGATGAGTGACACAGACCGGGTCGGCCATCCACCGTATAAAGTTTTAGAAAAATCAAAACTCCAAATATTTTGGCGCCAAATGAACTTTCCTTATTATGTTGCAACAATTCTTTAGGAATAATATCTTTTTTGCAAATGTTCAGCTATCTTTAACAAGCGTCAAGTGACTTGATACCAACATTCTATGTATAAAGTTTGGGAAATAAACGTTTTCTCTACCATCAATAGAGATTGTATTGAACTTCATGTTCTTCATTTATTTACAAACGTGCATAACAGACCTCGTACATTGTTTCTTTGTTTAAAAAAGAAAGAAGACAAGTTATTGAAAGAAGAAAGGTATAAAGAAATATCAAAAGAATGTACATTTCAATGAATTCAGATTGCTTCCATGCCAATTCTTCAACGTTGCTTTTGTTGGGTCTCTATCAAAGTCATATCTTAACGAATACGACCATCCGGAGAATGTTGTTCCAAAATCAATACCAACAACAAGAAGACGTGTCTTTAATTCATAGACAATTAGTCGGTAAGTAATTAAAACATTCGATAAAAAGATTATTAAAAAACAGTAATTCATTCATTAACCACGGTAAAACACAATTAAGAACACGTTTAATTTATAATTGAATAGAATCCTTACCATGACTATTCGTAACTGATAGCAATCGCTCTTTTGTGGAAAACACTTCCCCCATCGGTATCGCCATTCATCAATGATTAAATGCGTACTTTGACCATAACTTGAGTAGCCACCTATCAACACAATCGCTAATATGCCGATTACAGCGATCTTTTGAATAGACATAATTATGAACATGTGATTAAATGTTGTCCTAAAATAAGCCCTTTTCTTACATGATATATAAACGATTGGGCAGAAAGCAGTTTTCATAGATAGAACGCCATATTAACCTATTTATTAATTGGAATGTTGATTTCGAAGTCTTAAACGTCAAAAATGATATATAAAGACCTCACTTTTTTAGTATTTATTGTGAAAAAAAAAACAATGACACCAACCCCATCCACTGTGGGGTTTTTTATAATTCGTATTGATTTTGACAAAATACATTTTGAATATTAATACAATAAATTCAGCTCATTATTTATAACTCATTCTCGACGAGGCTACATCATGGCTTAAGTTAACTTCACGAATGTCATTTACTTATTTTAAATTTAAAATATTCAGCAATAATTTCTTAAAGTAAGTTGACTTCAATGCATGCAAAATATATATTACTTGAAGTCTTTAATTCTGTCACTGAAACATCTTTTCCTGACTACTGTGCTGAACTCTCACAGATTGAACGTTTTGATAACTTTTTTTTTATTTGTTGTCTTGGAACGAGCCAATTTTTGCGAAAATCCATGGAAACCAGTTATATAAGCCATAAAACATTCATTTTTGAACGGAACTATGAAAATCTGCAATCTGATTTTTGGCAGCAATCTTTTATCATTGGTTTGCAGCTATATACACAAAATAATTCTCTTTCCAAGACAAAAAATGAAAAAGTTGTAAAAATGGTATATCTGTGAGAGTGCAGCTTTATGTCAATATGTGAAAGACACGATTTGTAATGACCAAGTTTACAAGGTGACATATCACCTAGTTAAGACATCATTTATAGATAACCCGCCTCTACAAGTACAAAGGGGTAACATACTTTACAAAACGAATGCCAAAATTAATGGTATAATGTAATGATATAGTTATTTACTGATTAACTGTGAAATATGCTGTCAAATATAATTAATTGGTCCATATGAAACCATACTTCATATCTAATAAGTAAATAATTATATATTATTAAACACCGATATTGACTTCAAGTTTGTTTGTGTTTATTATTATCTGAAATGTATCTGTGTATGCTCACCTTCCTTCCCCTTCCATGAGACCTTGTTTTGGTGAATATCACTTTTGTTATTTTAAGATAAGGTTTCATATGCCATTGAGTACTACTCCATATTATTGTTATTAATTGTATATTCTAAATATTAAACCTGTCTGAGCTTAAAATATGTTAATATTTTATTTGTTTACACATAATCTTATGGTATGTTTCTTTTTCTATTAGACTCGCCATAATCAATGTCGTGTAAACATACATTTTTTCTTCTTCTTTAATTCACATTTTGCGGGAAACTGATCACTGTACTGAAACGCTTGCATAAAGGTAACATGTGATTTTCCGCCTGAGCATTTACTCAGCAACCAAGGGTAACCTGCTCGAGTCATACGACGAAGTCTCTGTTTATTTTCGATTTGATTCCGACAAAACGATCGGCTTATCACGGAAATCATTACCGAGATACTGTTTTCATTCATCAAACATTTTCTAGATCACCACGAGTATTCCGAAAAGTAAACAGATACATGAACGCGGTATTGTTTTTTCCGATATTTATTTTGATTCCTTCATTTTGAAACAATTTATTTGCGTATTTTGCTGTTCATAATGCGTTTTGTTCCTTGTCGATTATGCAATAATTGCGGTTTCTATCATTTAAATTGCTTCATTACGCAAATACGCTCCTTTTTCGCACTTTTTTTTTTAGCCGCACAACATTTTATAGCGCTGCCCTCAGCAGCTACTCATTCATAACGCAATAATGAAGCTATTAAATCAGATTGGTTGTTAACCATCGCGGTACTAATGTGTTCAGCGCTGATAAGCCGGAAGGCGCATTAATACAATTGTTGTTAATAATGTTTTTTCATGATCTCCGATTTACGGTTATAATATCTGTAAACTAAAACAGCCTTATCAAAGCACTGAAAGTGCTGAGGGATGGTACTGCTTAAAGCTGGCAACAGGAGTGTTACAACTGGTAGTGTAAATGTCAGATATGTGGTAAGAGGAGAGTGAATCGGACCATACGAAATATCTAGTCTGTGTTTTCTAAAGAAAAAAAGTATTATTTGAAAATTCAGGACTCCAGTAATGATTTATAAAGAGCAGAGTGCTAGGTCAGAAAGTGAATTTTTGATGCGCATTGAATAAACCCTGTTGGGGCACTTGCCAGGGTCAATGCTCAAATCATTGTGTATGTGTTGTTACTACTTTCAGTATCAATACGTATTAACCTTTGATAGACCAATACCTTAACAAACACATAGCAGTTCATAAAACAACATTGACAAATTAACAAAGTATATGAAAATTGAAGGTTCTGTAAGTGTTCTTTTTGGGACTGGTCTCTGAATTAAGTTATAATCCAGTATTTGTTTCTTGATCTGAATTGTTCTGACATTGGTCCATCTGACATTGAGCCGAATTCACATTTCAAAAAGAGTGTCCGTATTTCTTGATAATTATAAATATTATACCAGGGTTTATGAGATTAATTGCAGACAAGCGGGAAGTCATACTCTGAAGGATCTAGACACCTGATGGTCCCAAAATCAGCAAATACAATTTTCCTCAAAACAAGCCTGAAATTATCAAAATATTTTTTAACAGTGATTTGTACAGAAACATACACAGAAGCTATTTTCAAATAACTGGGATTTACTCGGTACGAAATCAGTTAATTCCATACATAAAGATATGTATTTTTGACAATTTTCTTTTCATCTTGCAATGGTTTCATCTTGTGTCTATTCCCTTTAATTGTATTTCAATAAAAAGTATTTTTCATGCCAAAATGACAGTAAAATTGTGCTTCTTAAGTAACATATTTATCTCTGTAAAACACGGATAGGATAAAAGCAATTTTCTTTAATTTCCCAGATAAGAAATGGGCAAAACTGAAAATAACAATTATGTCGAGCAACATGTGTTCTTGAAAAGTCAGAAGTGGTTTTTAAGACAAGGTCAAACTTTCGGAAATGATGGATGCAATGTGAAGGCTATAGCACAGGATGGATTTTCTTTAAAAGAAAGTCTGAACTGAAAAATAGGTTACCAATTAGCCAGTCTGTAATGTTATATTTATCTTAAACAAATTACTTTGGCAAAATAATAATGGGCAGGATATTCGGTTTTATAATATAACTGCCTGTTCTGATAGGGTGATAAGTGAGAATAAAGCACGTACGCCTTTCTTTACATACCATATCCGGATGTTCCTGTCCATCAGTTCAACTAGAGACTCGTTATTGACATGTACTTCCTTTTACCGTAACCTTCTGCTACCTTTCGTTTCTCTTACACAGGAAAATGTTTAATTTATACATGGCCATTTATGCTTGCTGAATATTATTATATCAAGCTTTTCTATAATGTTGCTATCGCTATTATTTCAGTTAAAACTCAGCTTTATCACTTTATCAAAAGTAACGTGGTTTTTCTCTGAACAAAGGCATGACTCAGACTGATTGCCAACGGAATTCATGGCGATTGTCTACTCGCACAGCAACCGTAGGTTGGGCGAAACGCTACTGTCATAAACTGCTCAAGGTGATACTCCCGTCATGCTCGCCACAAGTCGTGATGTCACTACCGTGACTTTTGGCAAATCAATTGAGTCGACTCAGCCTTTTCAGACCAGTCTGCGTCAGAAATCTGCCATAGGACATCATACAAAGCTTAGTGACAAGATTCAAGATCAGCATATGGCTGAACCGGAACTGGGATATTACCGGCGCCATTTTGTGAATGTTCTCCTCTTCCGGCGGATCATTCGCAATGGACAATGGTTATCCAGTGGGTTTTTTTCATGAAAATTGCGCTTATTACGAGTACATTAGTTAAATTTCGGGATTATCATAGGGAAATAAACGAGTAGAAGTGAAAGTTCAATGAACAAGATATGGTCTAAATCAAATTGAGTGTTAAGTTAATCTTTCTTGGAAAGGTTACGTGTACAGGTTACATAAATAAGTATTGTAATATTTTTATGTCTAACTTTTCTAATATTTTATAGATTTATATTTCAATCAGAACACTGCATTTTAATGTTGTTGATCATTTTTTAACCTTTTCAGAGAAGATAGGGAGTCGTGTGTTTCAGTCTTAATATATTTACATGGTTTTTGGTTAATGTTTAGAATATTTGTATGTGATAGATCTTTAGATGTATGACTTAATCATGTTGAAAGAAATTAAATAAAATATGTCTTGCGGACAACATGTCAAGCGGAATTTATATAATGATTATAGTCATCAACAATTGGAATGGACGATTTAAAAACTATAGAGGAGCAATAACAAATTAGTTTAAGACTTCCACCTTACTTGATCGTGTGCATTTAAGTAAAATTTTGATTTAGCTTTCTAAGGCTACTTGAATCTGCACAAAGACTTATGATTGATAGTGGAAGATGGTCAGCAATGTCCTGTTCTTTACCATTTAATCAGAACAAAATAATGTGATATTTTTTAAATCCTATACGAAGTTTGTTCTATGATGAAGACAACATTATAAGGTAATATGTTAATATATATCCATAATTTATAGTAGACTAAATAGGCAAACGTTTATTCAATAAGCTACATTGATAAAAAGGATAGGTTAAGAAAACTTAGTTCATACTTTTACAATGCATTTTAGTTGGCATGTTTGCTCCCTATTTTGTTTTGCGCGTCTATTCGTTACATTAATTTCATGTTTTCTGATATTGTAAATTTAGCTACGTACGAATGTTTATATACAAGTTTATTGCATAATACATTAGACAATATGTCCATGAGTATACACATTATAAAACGTACATTGTTACAAACATAAGTCATAGGTCGTAAGACATGATGAATTAACAGCGAAAAGAGGATATGTTTTCTACTCAACATAACACTTGACATTCTTAACCTAGACAATGCATATATATATATATATATATATATATATATATATATATATATATATATATATATATATATATATATATATATATTAACATTACACAAATAGAGTTGTAATTTAAAAAAAAACGATACATGTACGAAAGTTCGAGCTCTACTAGACTCTCTCAGCTCAAACTGCCAAATTTGTATATAATTATCAGTAGCTCTTCTTTTAAACATACTTAGAAACAAATTTATGTCACCAACCCCTTGGCTAAGCCATACATGATTAAAACCTAATGCTTGTAACAAATGTATTTCCATGTAAGCCCAAGACTGGCAATGTGGATTGTCCTCTAAGTGCATACAAAGTTTATCATACATAAGTTTAACATATTTAACAGTATCCATTGTTACAATCTTTAACCAATATCTTATGACATTAACTGACCTTTTACATTCTAATGAGATTCTTCCAAGTTCACCATAAACAGAATTATTCTGGGCCTGTAATCTAACTCCTAACGATTTATTCGTTCAATTTGAGGACTGGTACTGAGACCCCATATTTCCGATCCTAACTCAGAACTGGATAAATAAGTTTATCGAAAAAATCAAATCTCTGCTTTATTGAATGCAAGGATAATTAGATAGACAAGTTTTAAGCCTAAAAACCGCCTTCAATGCTTGTCCTGACAAAGCATCAATTTCTTTTTGAAAAATACAGATATGTACATGCATGAGATACTTTTATAAAGAGCATTTGAATTACATAAGCAGGTGTGGATCTTTAAGAAATGTAAAACTTATCTGTTAATAAAAGTTCAGTTAGTAGTGTATGAGATACCTTTAGCGTGGTAACTCTAAGCTGATTTTGAAATGTTGACGCTTTTAAAACTATATATAATTGCAATTTTTACGTAACTATATTAAATATAAAAAATCAATAAAGATTACACAAACGTTTATTTCTATAAGTATTATATACTTACATAGTCAGATCTACAACAACCGAACAATAAATGTTTTAATTATTATTGCTGTCGCTTTACATGCATATTCGATATTTATGCCTATTTATGTTTTTTATTAAATATGAATTGATTTATGAAAAGACAACATATTGTTAATATATTTGTCCACATAAGCCATGGCCTTCTAGATATTATGTAAATGAATCTGAAATTACAAGGACCTCAAGAGTACGCGCATGCGAGGAAATCATCGCGCATATAACTCTATACGTACATTATTATATATATATATTCTGTTCTTGTGTTTCGACAGGCAATGTTCAAGTTAGTGATCAAAATCTTTCGTCTAATGTTTCCGCGACTGAAAAAAATTCATATCTGTTAAAATTATGAATAACATCTTTAGATGTAACAAACTCATTTTGAGACGTCATTTCCGTCCGATTTGTATATGCAAGTGTAAACATTGTGAGGTTAACTAGTTTAGTTTATCCTTAATAAATAAACTATAGAGATAAGAGTGAAGTTGAATAGCCGAAGTTTGGTTTAACCCCCTGTAAAGGTAGCTTTGGTGTCCAATAAAACACAATAAACAAACTTTAATGATAAAAAATTGTTGATATTGTTGAAGATTTTGAAATTGTTTTTATCTACCGTTTCTTTCTTTTATATATCTTTAGGAAACGTTGTCAGTCCGAATAAACGACAATTTCCTCTACCTTTAATTCTTAAAAGTATTATAAGAATATCGGATGACTTCATAGGATGATCTTTACGTACTAGTTAGCTCAGTGACTCAACTACATTGAAAATGAGTTTGCCTTAAATGTCCTGTTAAACCGTATATATGTGATATATTTTCTAAATATGCTTAATGAAATTTTGGTTCTTTTTCTCATTCATTTTTATCATGGAACAGTAGTTATCAACAGAAGAAATTAGTTTTCTTATTATATAAAACAGTATATTCATGTTTTTTTCTAATATATCTGTATGAAATAGGAAAGTTCACAAATGCACATTGACAAGATACTTACACACTTCAATAAACATTTATATATTTATTTTACTCTTACCAATGTTGAAGTAAATATTTCACAATATCCTTATATTAGCAATATAGCCATCGTCCCAGTACTGCTAAACTTAAGATCCATTCAGTTTCTCATTCAAAAAGTATTCCGAAGTATCCAATACTGTCTAAGACATTAGATGTGTATAAAAAATAGGATGATAAGTGTTCAGTAAGTAAGGTATTTGAACTCTTCTGCTTTCTTTTTAAAAAGTTTAGCCCAAGAAGTCAACTTTTACGCGATGCACTTTCTCCGTAGCAGCTTCAACTGCTATAACTATAATCTCCGTACCCCAATATATCATTTGTACTAAAACTTTTCGGTCGAGACCACGTCCCTCAATTGGAACGTTTAGAGTGCCTGCAAGGTGACAACCTTCGTCGGTAACGTATATTGGGTCTGTATCAAGTGTATAGTAAATAGGAAATGGCAAGCTTGTTCGATTCGATTCATTTGGAACGTACCATCTGTACACTGGCGGTTCACCAGCAATGAGAGTCTGCCCAGCAGTTATATGTTTATCAAAGGCATTTTTGCAGTGATTTTCTCCATTTTCGGTTATCACTCTGTAAGATTCTTTGTGAACATGCTCAATAAAAGGCTTGTGTGACATTAATCCATACGTGTATTTGCTCACTCGTGCGGATATCAGCTCTGGTTTATGTCCAAATATGTCACGGCTCCTTTTAAAACTGCAAGGTCTGGATCATTTGGGACGATAACTGTATGAGTATCAAACTTTGTCATCATAGCTTGATGGAGTAAAGGACAATTGGAAAATCCTCCGACAAGAATAATTTCTGCAATGTCACCAATGTTAGATTGGTCAATTGTGTTGGAAACGTGGTCAACTATAGCGTCAACTTGCGCCTTGAAAAAGGTCGTAACTACACTCGTATCGACCTTCAATTTGTCGGCTTGGATGGATACCTGCAAACAGAGTTCTTAAACTGACCGTTGAAGTCCAGAACAGTCGTAAGCAAACCGAAACTGCTATTCTCATACTTTGTAAATAAATAAATATAAAAATACCATTGAAACATTTTGAAAGCATATCTTCCATTAAAAACAACAACATATATTTCATGTCATACTTCATTTTATGTATTTTGTCAGTGACTGAGTAATATATTGAACAATTTGTTTTAAAACGTCCCAAAGATAATGACAAACAGTACTGAGTAATCCGCTGTTGTTGTTGTTGTTATTGGTATTATTGTTGTTTTTGGTGATAGTGGTGGTGGTTTTGTTTTTGTATATGTTAAAAGGAAAAACGGCCATTAAGGTAATTTATCAATGACGTTTTAGCAATTCCATTATGGATATGTATTTAGAAATAACAACAAATAGGTGATATAATTTAAAACGCACATTCAATCTTAAACAAGAATACACACCATACTTCCAAATGGGGAATCCTTTATGAGGTCAATAATCTTCTTCCCTTTAATTCTTTTGACCAGCTTTGGTAACATTGCTGGAACTCTGAACACCACTAGCTTAATGCTTTCCGATGAGTAGACGTTTCTCTTTTTCAGTTCGAATTCGCGAATCATATATATGTAGTCGTCCATGTGGGAACGTTTAAACTCGTCAATGGTCTCCTTTCCTGTTAAAACATTATCCGTTACACAGAATACACCATTGTAACAATGATAGCATTGTAAACAAAAATATTGAAAAACATAAATGGATTGTAAAATGCAATCGAGACTACCTGACCTTTTTTAAGCATTTGTTTCTAGATTCTACAGTATTTTAAAAAAAATCTTGACAAACACTTGCTGAAACATTATGGGGATTTTTTTACGAATTAATTTAAATGAATCTAGGTCACCATGCAGATGAAACTAGATTTTTAGCAATTACTAAATTTAAAATATATATGAATGTAACAAAAAGCATATATTCAAAGACACCAAAGCGCATGTGTTTCTGTAAACCTTATTAAAAACAAACACATGTGATAATTAACTGCTTAAGTTGAAAGACAATTGCCAAAAAATGCGTCCACTCTTTGAAGATTTCCTCCTGTTCTTTTTCTAGAATTGAAATACTTCATACACTGTATAAACTAATTCCGGATACACCGAATACACCTAACAATATATCTAAGCCAGACATTAAAAAACCTATCTCGTTTTAATTGGTGGAGTTTGGCCGATTTCGATTTTTTTTAGATGGTGTTTAAAATGCAGTAGACTGCTGTTCGTCTATCTTGAACATAAGTAGCAATAAAATCCAATGGGTTAGCCGTAATGGAACGGTCTGTGAAAACACAGGAAAACACAATCTCTATGTTTGAATCATTTTTAAATACTCAAATATACACAACTTTGTAAAATTGATACATTGTCTGACCCAAGACAAACTTTGTAAAACATGCGTCATATACCTAGGATGCCTTCTAAAAACTTCTCATAAGCCTCGTCCACCTTCGTTCCTCCCCAATCTCCACCACTGGCCTGGAAGATGTTCTTCATAGAACCGTTCTCTTCTACCTCTTGGACAGCAATATCAACCGTACCTCCTACAATTGACAAAATATGTAATGTGTAAAAATGTGCATCTAGAATGGGCGATGGAATATAATAAAACAAGAGATGTTTGTCAAACATTATGCCTCCCCCCCCCCCCCTGAGCACCATGTTGTCAGGATTATATGGACAATTGAATGAAATATGCATGGACCGAAATTACAGCTGATTTGTTGCTGTTTTATGATTATGACCATTAAAGTGTGAGGATAAAATGTGTTATGACTGTCATGACCTTTGACTCTATGAACTCAAAATCCAGTCATCAGCTGGTCACCAGAAACCTAAATGTCAAGTTTGAGGGCCATGGGTGCAGGCATTGTCAAGTTATCACGAGACAAGTTTTTTTCGTTCAAGGTCACTGTGACCTTGACCTTTGACCCGATGACCCCTAAATCATAAGGGGTCATCTACAAGTCAGATGCAACTCCAAGTCAAGTTTGAAGGCCATGGGTTCAGGCATTGTTGAGTTGTCACTCGGACAACATTTTACCATTCAAGATCACTGTGACCTTGACCTTTGGCTCTATGAATCCTAAAATCAATAAGGGCGATCTACTGGTCAGGCTTAACATCCATGTGAAGTTTATAATCATAGGTTCTGGCATTGTTGAGATATCAGTGGGGGAAGATTTGTTAACTTTTTTGTGTTAAAGGTTACTGTGACATTGACCATGGCCTGATGACCCCCAAAGTCGATAGGGGTCATCTACTGGGCAGGCGCAACCTTCATGTCAAGTTTGTTAATCATAGGTCCAAGAATTGTCGAGTTTGCTTTCAAAGCCACTGTGACCTTGACCTTTGACCCCTAAAATCAATAGGGGTCATCTACTGGTCAGGCCCAACCTCCATGTCAAGTTTGAAGGCCATGGGTGCAGGCATTGTTGAGTTATCACTTGGACAACCTTTTATCATTCCAGGTCACTGTGACTTTGACCTTTGGCCCAATGACCTCTGAAATTAATAGGGACAATCTACTGGCCAGGCTCAACCTCCAAATCAAGTTTGAGGGCCATGGGTGCAGCCATTGTCAAGTTATCACTCGGATAACCTTTTACCATTCCAGGTCACTGTGACCTTGACCTTTGGCCCAATGACCCTTTAAATCAATAGGGACCATCTTCTGGCCAGGCCCAACCTCCAAGTCAAGTTTGAGGGCCATGGGTGCAGGCATTGTCGAGTTATCACTCGGACAACCTTTTACCATTCCAGGTCACTGTGACCTTGACCTTTGGCCAGATGACCCCCAAAAACCATAGGGGTCATCTCCTGGGCAGGCCAATTCTCCAAGTCAAGTTTGAGAGCCATGGGTGCAGGCATTGTTGAGTTATCAATCGGACAATCTTTTACCATTAAAGGTCACTGTGACCTTGACCTTTGGCCCAATGACCCCCCAAAACCATAAGGGTCATCTCCTGGTCAGGCCAATTCTCCAATACAAGTTTGAGGGCCATGGGTGCAGGCATTGTTGAGTTATCAATCGGACAACCTTTTACCATTAAAGGTCACTGTGACCTTGACCTTTGGCCCAATGACCCCCAAAAACGATAGGGGTCATCTACTGGTCAGGCCTAACCTCCAAGTAAAGTTTGAGGGCCATGGGTGCAGGCATTGTTGAGTTATCACTCGAACAACCTTTTATCATTCAGGGTCACTGTGACCTTGACCTTTGACCCATTGAACCCCAAAAACAATAGGAGTCAGCTACTGGTCAGGCCCAACCTCCAAGTCAAGTTTGAGGGCCATGGGTGCAGGCATTGTCACGTTATCACTCGGACAACCTTTTACCATTCAAGGTCACTGTGACCTTAACCTTTGGCCTGATGACCCCCAAATACAATAGGGGTCATCTACTGGTCAGGCCCAACCTCCATGTCAAGTTTGAGGGCCATGGGTGCAGGCATTGTTGAGTTATCACTCGGACAAGCTTTAAAATTATTTTACCATTAAAGGTCACTGTGACCTTGACCTTTGACCCGATGACCCCCAAAATCAATAGGGGTCATCTACTGGTCAGACCCAACCTTCATGTGAAGCTTGATGACCATACGTCCAGGAATTGTTGAGTTATCACTCGGACAAGCTTTGGTCTACCGACGGACCGACCGACCGACCGACCGACATACCGACATGCCTGTGCAAAGCAATATACCCCTCTTCTTCGAAGGGGGGCATAAAAATTGTTGTAGAGTTTTGTGCTGTTCTATGTTTCTTGTTTGTGATTTTGTGTTCTATGTCTTTGGCGTTTGCCCATTTCCACTAAACCGGGTTTATGTTTAAACTTTTTGCTACTGAGCATGTTTCTGTAGCTTTTTGCATAAATATAATGATTCAGTTTTAAAACCTATTTTCAATGCATCGAAAGAAGAGCCGAACTTTTATATAATGCAAGTATCAAAGGCATTTAGTGAATGGACACCTCTACCACTAGGCAACGTATTGGGTGACAGGCGCACATGTTTACCACTAGACTACTCTTACAATGTTTCGTATCCAACCAACAACGTATTGGCTGAGAGGCGGACATGTTTACCTCTAGACAACTCTTATCCTGGTGGGTATCGAACCAACAACGTATTTGTGGAGACGCGGACATGTTAACTACTAGACCAACCTTACCCTGGTGGATATCAAACCAACATCGTCTTTGCTAAGAGGCGGACACCTTAACCACTAGACCACTCATACCCTGGTGGGTATCGAACTAGAGTAAAACACTAGAAGGCTTTTTAACATGCTAACCTCCTGCATCAGCAACTAGGATTTTGCTTCCAGTTTTGATGGAAGACAGTGATTTGTCATTGATTTTTTTCCGTAGCCAGACAATATATCGCCGCGGCTTCTGGTTCAAGTGCTATGATCAGTTGGTCAGAAGAAATGCCAGCCTGTTTTAACAAAAAAAAAAACATAAATCTCGGCACGTTATTCATATTTCGACATGCTATCGTACGTTATCATAGCAAATTCAAACTGAATACTTCTTTTCCACCCATATGCAATACGTACTGTTTTCGCTTTTCAAGTTTTTTTTTGGTAAACTTTTGTTTATTTTATCTTGGTGCTATAAAATCAGCGTCATTTTTATTCCTTTTATTCCAAGTTTGTCCCTGTTATTGTTATAAGTAATATGTTCTAGCAATTAGAAAAGCAATTAAAAATTATATTTAGCTTTAGCCAAGCCTTACAGTTTCGGCCGCTTCTCTCATAAACTGCTTGGCACCATCATCCCAAATCGCGGGAACTGTTAAAACCCAACTGATCTCCTCGGGTTTGACGCCTCCCTTGATACGGTCATCAATGACTTTTAAAAGGTCGTCTTTAAGAAATCTATAATAGTTATGAAATAGGTATTAAGCACTACTGAACAATATGTAAAATGGCACTGATCTATATGCATATGCGCTTGCTTTGAGTCAACCGCTGTTGCCCAATAACGTTAAAAAGATGTTATATAAGACAATTCATGTATCATTTGAGCAGCAGGACGCAAGTTAGGGCATTCGGACATATATTTTTTTGTGTAATTGCTTTGGGGTACTTGAAATGACATTTCCGTAAGTAATCCTGATTTTTTATGATGATATCACTAAAATTGCGTATAATACGTGATTACATGTGACCTAAAGTATTGCGCATTTTGAATACTAAATTTAGCGTCATTCACATGACGTCATTACGAAAGTGTATAATTCAAATCAGCAGCAAAATTAATGAATCAACATAACAACTAGCTAATAATTTTAATTGCTTTCTTAACATAGAATCATTATGGAAAAAAATAAAAAAAAATCGTCGAGAAAATGATGAAACAATTGTAAACCTTTAAGAAAAAGACATTTGGAAGAAGTTGATATACACAGAAAGAAATATTTTCTTGGCATTTTCATTAATAATTCTTTCATTTGTAAATATGTGTGTCCAAAGGCCCTAAGTTGCGCAATGCGGCTCATATTCAATTGGTTTCAATTTGAATTTATATCTCTGTTTCCCAATCCAAGTACTATGAGTAAGGTTTGAAAGTATTGTTGTCATTTAGATAAATAGATAACAAAATTAATTTTATAAAAACTATGTACCTTATTGCAACCGAAAAGACAAAGTTTGCATGTAATTTCTTTCCAGTTGAATCTTCAATTTCCAGGTCTCTTTTGATATCCTGTTCAGAGACAAAATTATGTGTATTTCAAACAAATTCAGTACTGAACGTGTTTCATGAGTGTTTCCTACAGAATTTTTTTGGTGCTGCATTTTACATTATGAGAACTATAACGAATGCGTATGTTCGAGATGAACGTTGTTCTTCAGTGATGTAAAAATGTATGAAGTCTCCTAGCTTAACGTTACCTTGTTGTAAAGGTTCATCTTGAACCTTCTGAAGAAGTACCATTTTTCATGTTCCTCCGCGTCAACTAAACTTGTGTATCTGGTTTCAGCGTCATAACAAAACGCTGAGAAGGTTTTCCCATCTGGTTCGATCAGAACACATGTTGGGGCTGCAATATAACTCGTGAGGGCAATTGACGACAAGATTGTAATTAATCTTCATTTTAGAATGAAATAGGGAAATAAAGGCCACAATTACAACAACTCTAACATTATGTTAAAGGCCCCATGATATACATTTACCCTAGAAACAAAGTGACAAGAATGCTTTCAAATAATTATCTGGCACTTCATCAATATAATGTTATGTATTTATTTTATTCTTTTCAGTTGCATCGCCTACTTGAAATCATCTTATTCCCGTTGTCAATTCTTAACTGTTATAACCGCGTCTATACGCAGCCATCCCCACCCCACTCTGCTGCTAGAAAGTCAAAGTTGCCCCACCCGTTATCAATAGGTTGCTGCTTCTGTGTTCGTTTGAAAAGCATTTCTAAGAGCTATTTCATTTCACAAAGAAATGTGTATATCATTTACTAAAGAATAATATATCCTTTTAATGAAACCAGCTGGTCTCCATACCAACGTTTTGTTGCGACTTTTGTTGGTTCAAGATCAAACTCGTTTTTAAAAAGAATACGACCATCCGGAGTACGCTGTTCCAAAATCAATCCCAGCGACAAGAAGTGGCGCCTTAAGTGAATAGACATAAATAGTAAGTTTATTAATGAGCCATTCTGAAAAAAAAAAAATATGTAAAAAGTCATTTATCGGTACAAAGTAAACTTATTGGTTTAATAAGAACAAAACATTATTTTCAACGAATTGAGCATGGAGAAAACGACTTACCATGGCTTTTCATTCCGTTACTAAATGTCCGACTTTATATTCCGTAATTATCTAATTTTCTCTAAAAAAACTTCCTCTTTCGGTTTCGCCTACGATATATTATATCATGTGTAATCGCAATATAGCGGCACTGAACCTGTCTCGCTAATAATAAGCATTTTCAACAATGCGCTTAGGTGTTTTCCTTTGGTGCGTATTTTTGTTCAATCTACAGCAACTTCAGTCTGACTCTTTAAGCTAATGGCTGAATTTTATGTTTGATTACAACAAGTGTCAATATTTCGGCAATAAATGTATTACCTTGCACACTTTGTTAAATCAGGTGAGACACACGCGATTGATATATCTGTGGTTTTACACAACATTTTTCCAGATGTTTTCAGTATTTTGGACCAGGGGCATAACTTTCTAATGAACCTATGAACATAATACACTTAAAAACAAACAAACCGATGTTTCCTAGTTTAGTCCAGCCCTTTTAATGTTTGGATTTCCATACTTTTTATGTTCAGTACCTGAAAGCTTTGTAACCCTAAATTAAATTTAAATGCGGTTTTGCTGAACGTGCTTAAGGTGGTGACCAGGAGGTATTTATTCAAAAACAATATATTGATACTAATGATGTTGACTGTGTTATTTTCTGTGTCGTATTATTTTTTATAACTTTTTCTGTTTATCGTTTGGCGTTTCATCGTTATTCCACTAAACAAGATCACAGAAGAATTTGGTCACTAGCATAATTATATTCATACAAAATGTAAAAACGCACACGCGCACATTTACAAAACACATTTCACTTCACTTTCTATTTATAATCTTTATTTACTGCTTGTCTTTATAAGTCACAATTTGTAACTACCATTATAC
Organism: Mya arenaria; assembly: GCF_026914265.1. Taxonomy (NCBI): domain Eukaryota; kingdom Metazoa; phylum Mollusca; class Bivalvia; order Myida; family Myidae; genus Mya; species Mya arenaria. The sequence continues at coordinate 41,822,544 of NC_069135.1, forward strand.
AGGTCAATATAGGACGATAGTGAGGAAAACTAAATTCATCAATTTTTTATCCTCATTCTAGATCGATATGATGTAAATGGGTATTGCTATGTAAGTTTGATATGAATTCACTGTTTACTAAACCTAATGTCATCAACCAATGGCATTCTTCCCTCTAACGTGATACTGCCTTACCGCACTGTAAGACATTTTTAACGCTTCACATGTTCATAGACTTCCTTTAAGATGAATATTCTTTATCATTATTGGAATTTGTATCTTTAAAACAGCAATGTTCAATTTAAGTTTGTTGCTTGTTTGTGATGCCTTAAATGTTTCAATGTGTGTGTTAAAATGTGTCAACAACGTCTTAGCAAATTAAAGATATCGTCAAAATAGGTATTCTGAAGCGTCATTTAGTGGGAAACATTTAGACAATGTAAATTAACTGTGCACCAGAAAAAAAATAATCTTGCTTGACTTCTTTCCCTTTCGATAAATTTGCCTCTTCACTATAATTTGAGTAGTAAACCAACATTCTTTTTGACCCTTAACACAGTTTCTGGATCAGCACAAGTATTCGGAAAAGTAAACACAGGTACTTGCATGCGGAATTGATTTTGCGATATTTATTTTGATTCATTACGCGTGCATTTTGAAACTATTTGCGTACTCTGCTTTACATTATGCGTTTTGTTACTCTTCGATTTACAATTTAAATTACGTAATTACGCAAATACGCTCCTTATTCGCACTATTTTGTAACGGCACAGCATTTTAAGAATATTCATTAAAGCACTACTTCAGCAGCTTCTCGTGCATAACGCGGTTCTGTAGATATCAGAGCAGATTAGTTGTTTACCACCGCGGTATTAACAGCGTTTGGGCTGATACGCCGGAAGGCGCATTGATACATATGTTGTGAACGATGTTATTTTGACTTCACGATTGTTGATCACGAGTTACTGTTATAAAAGTCTGTAGACCTAACCGACAGTCTAAAAACGGACGTCCGTATTCCACTCCAGTACAATACGGCCGTTTTTACTCTGCTGACGACACTTCATAACAAGTATATATAATTGCGCGACGTCGGTAAACATAATAGTGCGTTATCAAAAATTATATTTATTATGCATTAAAGTATCTAGTATACAATGAAATTGTTATAAGTATTGCGTTTTAATCTTAAAGCACACTGATATTAAAACCGACATGCTCTAAACAAAACATACAGTTAGCCTTAACTGGCCTTTACCCAACACACTGAAATAAACCTTCTCCAACAATAACACACACGGATATGAAGCTAAATAGGCCACAATTTTAACACGCACTTAAATAAACTGCCCCCACCTTATCAAACACTGATATTAAACTTGACCCCACCAAAACACACGCTGATATTAAACTCGACAAGGTCCCAAACAAAACACGAACTGTAATTTAACTGCTCCCCCCACCACCACAAAAAACTCTGAAACACACTCGACAGGCCCCAAACCCACACAAGAATTTAACTTGACCCGACCAAGACACATTTATACTAAACAAGGTCCCATCAAAACACACACCGATATATAACTCGACAGGCCCCAAACAAAACATTGATATTAATCCATGCTTAATCTCTGACTGTGTCTTGTCTTGATTGCAATACACAGTTTATGTGAATTTGATTTTAATGAATTCTAAATAAACAATACAGAATAATTTAAGTTATATCAACCATGACAAACAGATCAATATCCGGGATTATTATCATAAGTATACAATGTAGAATGCTTCAGGTACGTTCCTGCCTTTTATTCATATATTATTTATATATGACTTTAAGCACCTTGAACATTATTTAAAGCCATGGCTTTACCTTTTAGAAAGGACATATTTCAATCCATTTGTCGTTAAAATGAAACTTATTATCTTATAGACCCCTGGGCTTGTCCATGTAATCTCTGTTGTGAAAATAGTATTTGAGCTGGGGTTTTCCTACCTTCAATAACATTTCCTTTAAACACATGGATAACCATCACAAAGAATTGTACAAGTGTACATGTTTAGATGAGCCATCTCCAGTTTTACAAGATAAAAAAAAAAACATATTTTCTCCAGATATACAAGTTTACATAGAAAAGCTTGTCTCTAGGTAGTACTGAAGCAAGAAGTCAGTACTCAATGCATGTCAAGATATTTATAGACATTTAATCAAACTCATGTTGTAACCTTGATTAGTCCGGGTCTTTATACGGTTATTTTTTCTGAATCTAAATTCGTGCATTCATTGGCTTTCCAACGTAGAACGTTATTACGTCTTCAACAACCAACGGTGTCAGTTTCCGTTCCTTTTGAAACCACGTGGCGACGTTTGAAGGTCATCACTCCTCTAATCTACGAGCAACCAAGGTTTACCCGCACCGGAATCGTCCGGACGCGGCTGGGTTGGCGATACGAGGGCACCCTCTTCATCTCTGCAGAGAATGAGTACAATCATAGCTATACCCGTCACCAGTAACCGTCCCACCCTCCCGTTTTGACTATTTCATGTTTCATGTGCAAACGTGACTCTATGGATTCCGTTTTTTTAAGTGCGCTTTGAGTAGCTTCTCCACTTCTCTATATACACGTGTACGCATCATCTAGTCGTAAGATCAAAGACTAACTGTGTAAGAAATCATTGTTTTATTAACATGGGTGTATCATGTATTATGTGTCTATTCTTGGATAAGTAAATCTCTGTAGGACTTTTCCAAGACACGAGTTATTTCACTTTCTTCTCGTAAACTATTTTTCTATTTGAATGTACCCCTTGGTTATTCTACTGTCTTTTTTTTCAGTGTCCTCTATAACATTTGTGTCATCTTTTTAAAGTCAATTTGTACTAGTGTTAAGTCTTCTGTGGATTATATGCTGTGGTAAGATTTTCCATACTGTCAATTTATCATAACATTAAATCTGCTGTATTTCAGGAGGGTAATGGTGATACTCCTGAAACCTAGAAGTAAGCGTTCGACTTGCTGGTGCGTGCCCAGTTTACGGTGCGATCTACAAACGAGCTTACCATAGAAGTCGGTCCTGACGAAAGTATCAAAGTCAACGGCCAAGTCAGGGTGTTCCATCTCGCACAACATATTTTGATATGGACATCTTAAATGCTGATAGGAAGAATATTGTTTAACCGGGTGTTGATCGTGTACTTGAAGTAGGTCATTCAGTTAAATTGCTGGTCAGTATGTGCAATATTTCTACAGAGCCCTTGCTCATTAAACCGAAATGCATGATAAATGCACTTTCCATAATTGATAACTCAGTTTCAAGATTAACTGCTGAGACTAGTTGTAATTTGCGCTTCTGTGTCGACTAACAATTTAAGGCATGCTGTAGGCATAACATTTTTAACTTGACGAATTAATGGGCACAGGCGTAACATCCAAAGCTGTTAGAATTGCGGTCAACGATCTTATCTATCCTAATTATTATATCAAAAATACCTAGTTACCAGTCTGCTCTTATAGCTATGGAAATTCGCTATAATATTTAGTAGTTTGCTAAAGATAACGCTGTAATAAGTATTTATGATATGTATTGCGATTAATATAGTGCAAATAAGCTGAGATTTTGAAAAATTACGTGGATAAAATAATTAAAACGCAATATTAATATTGGCGGGTTTCAAAACGCTACATTGATAGCAGAATACGCAATTAGTTTTTAAATAAACGCATAATGAATTTAAAGAATACATTTTATATCTGTGTTTATATATTGGCCTCGGTGAGGAACTAGTTACAATCAGTTAAAAATAGAATATTGGTCATAGGCTTCGGACAGCTTTATTTTACGGAAATTGAACCGGAGAACTCGTTAAAACCCGATAAAACATGGATCGTATTGAAAATGCAATAAAATGCTCTTTTGGTGTAAGATCAAAATCAATATTTATGCAAAAAGCTACAGAAATAAGCTTAGTAGCATAAAGATTAAACATAAACCCGGTTTAGTGAACCTATTACAAATTGTGAGGATAGTCATGTTATGCCTTATGAAACGTAATGTTTGAGAAGATTTCTCAGTTTATCCTAGTAATTTTTGCCCTGAGTCCTAAGCTGGCTCATATGGAAAGCGGAATTTGGCTCTAGGATCCCATCATTGTTAACTTGTCCAATGCATTTTGTTGGATGCAATTGGTTTAGCAGTCACACCCTGGTCATGTTCGAAGTGTAGAGTAGATTTTACTAAAAAAATGTCTAAATGCTTCATTCTTGGCACTGTTTATGAAAAAAGATATAGATAAGGTTTTATATGTATTTGAGTGTTACTCCATACTGAAGTAATTAGGTGGGTGAACCACATGTATACATAAGTATTTCAAGTGAGGGTTTTGATTTAATTGAGTATCAGAATAAAAGTCTTAAAGTATCTGCGAAGGAGTTCATGAGCATGCATATTCTATCTATACATGTTTCTGTTGTTCTACAATAACATGACTATACTCACAAAGCGTAGCAGGCCGAAAGCCTTTTAAGCGCTTGAATAGCAGCCCGCGTAAAGGTGCCCACATGTTGCAAATTAACGGAACACTTAAGCCGTCTTGGAAAAGACCTAACTTTCAAGAAAGTTACAGCTTAGGCCACAGCCAACATTTTATATGTTAGTGTGCACATCTCTTTTCCAGAATAGCTCGAAAGTGATCAGGGTTAAAACAATAAGATTTAAAGATTTTTAATTCATTAAGTCTCCATTTGACCTGGCTAATGTAAACAAAATCCGTACAACACTGTACCATCCGAACGGTACGTGGACGGATTAACCGAAGGTTAACTGTTCCACATATATTTGTCCACTTATACAAGCACACAATGCAACCGGACACGAATTTACGGACTCCTCTTCGCACTTCCTGGTGGTTGGCAAGGATCTTAGTCTGCTCGTCGACGCATATTTCGGAACCGACCTTACAGATAGACACGAGGGCGGCTAATAAGTCGGCTTTGTGGGCAAATGTGCTATGCGTACATGACAGCCTGTGAAAAACGGTTTGCGCTGAATGAGAGTCTTTACGACCCTCTTATAAAGCAAAACCTAGGTTGGTGACATCGAACACGTGCAAAAAGTTAGCTTGACGCACAGGATAAAACTTGCTTATAAGATGGAGTAAAAACCCAGCGTCATTATTGACATACCATATTAGGACGTTCCTGTCTACAAAGTGCAACAAACGACTCGGAAAGGGCCTGCTGCCTATCAGTTCCCGTCCATTGAATATGTTAGCAAGCGTCAACCGCATCCAAGCGGGTCAATGCACAGTGTTGGCCACATACATGTATCATTTTTCAGAGATGCTAGAAAATGACCGGAACCGACGTGTCGCTACGAAGGGATACTAACGTTGGACGTCACCAAGTCGTGTTTCGGTTAAAACGTCCTCGAATGACGTCATTATCGCGGGATTTCACAGTCATTATTCTATCAGCTCTATTTTTCAGCACTTCATGTCTACCTTATTCAATGTTTTATAGATCGTATATTTCATTTACGGTCTAAGTGAGATCGCTATATCTAAATATTTTTGTATATAAAGTTAATGATGGTATGTTTCGACTTTCCCAACCGCTATTAACTGATTGATATATATATATATATATATATATATATATATATATATATACATGAATGTACTGTACTATTAAAAAAGAACATGGAATAACAAAGAACTGAGATAAACTGACTCAATTAATTTAAAGGGATTTCATGTTAATATTAAAGAACTGTTTTATCGCATAGATCTTTAGATGTATGTATTTGGTCACAACAACAACAACTACAACACCAACAGCAATTACAACCACTATTTTATTGTATTAGCCAATCGATAAAAATTACAATATAAACTTAAGGACAAGCCCATCAGTCGAAATTCTAACAAAGACCATTTATAAAGGTGACGACAAAGACTCACTTAAAGATAGACACACAACATACACGCGACAGCACACACAGACCACATACGCATCAAAATATCAAGCCTATTCTATAGGTATGATATTAATAACATCTAAGGATGTTCACTGGGTACTGACACGTTCAGTTTCGAGATTTCTGAGTAAACACATTGAACATTTTTCTGAAGAAGATTACTATAACGGTCTTATATCAATATAATATATTTCATGTATTATTTACACGTGAGACGTGAAGTTTTGAGACATACCATTTACCGAACATATAAGTACGAAAATCTACACTGAACAAAACTAAGATTACCATGACTTTACAATGCGGTGGTTGTTACAAAAAATTGAACTTTGTTGTATAAGGTAAGTAACCAGATAAGATTTTAATAAATGAACATTTAATTGTATAAGCAAGTAAACAAATTCGTAACACATGTATTCTAATATGGATGTATAGCTAGTATATACCAGTATCGCACTTTTTAAAACTTAAATTTTATAGACTGTGCGCACATCTTTATCGTTTTAATTTTATTTATATTTATATTTTGATAATTCAGTTCCGTACATTGTTTGATCTGTTTTTTACTTTCTTATTCATATGCGACAGTTTGGAACAAGTTTGAAATAAACACACATGTCACAGTTTATAAGAAATGTTAAGGTACGTACTGTATTTGTACGAACGGTTAGCTCAAGAAATCAATTTTTAGGTGATGCACTTTCCCGGTAGCGACCTCAGTAGCCTCGACCTCTATCTCTGTCCCTCCATAAAGCATTCGTCCCATTACATATCGGTCGGTTCCACTTCCTTCTAGAGGAACTTCCAGTGTGCCTGCAAAATGGCAACCTTCGTCAGTAACGTACATCGGATCTGGATCAATGGTGTAATAAATATCAAAGTCTATAGCCGTTTGGGTTGATGCGATTGGACTGTAGCTCTGTTCATCTTGTGCTTCTCCAATAATAAGGCACTGCCCAGCTGTAATATGCTTATCAAAGACATTTTTGCAGCGAGCTTCTCCATTTTCGTCTATTTCTTTATACGATTCTCTGTGAACATGTTCAATAAAATACTCATTTGTGTCTGTTCCATACGTGTATTTGCTCACTCGCTGGGAAATCAACTCCGGCTTGTGTCCAAATATCACAGCCCCATTCAAGACTGCAAGGTCTGCATCATTTGGGACGAGAATTGTATGCCCATCAAACTTTGTGTTCATAGCTTGCTGGAGCAAAGAACAGTTACTAAATCCTCCCACTAAAACGATTGCTTCTATATCTCCTACGGTTGACTGGTCAAGCAGGTTGGAAACATGGTCAACAATAGCTTCAATTTGTATCTTGAAAATGTTCCTTACTACATCCATATCGACTTTCAATTTGTCGGCTTTTATTGCTACCTGCAAGAAACAAGCAATCAATAATGAACCTCTTTAGATATTTTATTTTTCTATGTCATAACTTTAATATAGGAATATTTAAAAAAAATGGTTCTCAAATTGTGTGCCTTTTTATGACCTGTTCACGTAAGGCTAGAACTTAAAAGATCCTTCGGTTATCAAAGAGTTACGTTGCACATAGACAGGTTATTACACCATTTAAGGTGTAAATCAATGATTGTAGACAACGGCTGATTCCCAACAGGCAGATATTTCACAGACGTGTCGCTATCCTTCATAAAGTGTGCCTGGTTCTACATGTCGGAGATATTGATAAGTGGTACACTCCGACTCTAGGGATTATACATACCGCATTGCTTTAGTGGTTTCATCTAACCAACACAATTTAGTAGTGGTTTTAAAAACATGTACATCCTTTACTAAGCCATATACCGAACTAAATGTGTAAGTAATATGTAGTAAAACGAAGAAGAAAGAAATCGTTAAGTATACTCGTACATACCGTTTTATCAAATGCAGAGTCAACGATAAGTTCGTGTATCTCCTTGCCCTTACGTTGCTTCACTAATTGTAGTAATGTTGCTGTAATTCTGAATACCACTGGTTTTTCACTTTTCAGTGGATCAACGTCTCGCTTTTTCATTTCGAAGTCCCGAATCATGAATATATAATCTTCCATATTTGATCGTTTAAATTCGTCAATGGAATCCTTTCCTAAACTCACGCAAACAAATTACGAAAAAGCAATTAAAATTCTAAAGCGCATAATACATTTTACATTTGTCGCCAATGAATAAAAGCCACCATTACAGTACTCAAACAAATTTACGGTGTTTGTAATATCCCATCGGTGAACTAAATACATTTTTATAACAAATGTGATATACCTATTATATCTTCTAAAAACTTCACATATGCCTCTTCTACCTTCGTCCCGCCCCAGTCACCTCCACTGGCCTTGTAGATGTTATTCATAGAACCGTTCTCTGCAACCTCTTGTACAGCAAAATCCACCGTGCCGCCTGTGATTTATTTTAGAATGGCATTATAGTTTGCCTTAATCACTGGATTTCAATACATTTAAGGCTCTTAGAGATATACATGACTAATGTTTGAAATAGACACCTAAAGTCAGTAATGAAATCAACTGTTTTATTTAATACTGATACTGATGCATAGTTCGCATGATCACACTTATAGTGATTACATTCTTTGACCGTATTCATACAACAAATAGTGGATTTTCAACTCTGTAAATATCTACTTGTAATTCAGTATATTTTTCAATTTCTCAACATCTTTTAAGAAATGCATGAAAAACTAAGAAAAACCCAAACCTCCTGCATCAACAACCATGACTCGGCTTCCTGTTTTTATTGTAGACAGTGAGTCCCCTTGGCCACTATTTTCCATCGGTAAAAATCGACAGTAAATGGCTGCAGCTTCTGGCTCCAAAGCCATGATCAGTTTGTCAGAAGAAATACCGGCCTGTTATGATCATAGTTTTATATATATTTCATATAAGACGAGTGTTTTTTTAAAGTTTTTGCTTTAAAACACAAATAAGAAATCCACATTCCAATGATTTCACTATGGTAATGCGTGTTGCCTTGATCGATGTCTGTGTGTTTCGCGTTATCAGACTACTAGTTTTATTGTAATATAAATTCAGTATAAATTTCAGGAACAATAGCATAGATTACTGTGCTTGATGGTACAAAACTCAAATACAAATACAAACAGTAACATACGAAATGTTTATTACGTATTTAATAAACAATAGACATAACTAGTTTTACCTTCCATTGAAACAAAATAAAGTCTTGCGATTTAACGCGGATTCTTAATACAATATTATTTCTTTTCTAATATTGAACATTCAATCTTACCAATATCATTTCTTTTTAGGCATTACGCTAGTATCTACCTATTTAACTACCATTTATAGAATTGAAATTTAAACTTCTTTTTTCTTACATTTTCGGCCGATTCTCTCATAAACTGTTTTGCACCATCATCCCAAATCGCGGGAACTGTCAAAACCCAACTGATTTCCTCTGGTTTCACGCTTCCCTTGATACGGTCTTGAATGACTTTTAAAAGGTCGTCTTTAAGAAATCTGTAATCGTTAAGATTAAGTTACGAATATGCACTTGTAAAATAATAGTTGAAAAAGCATTGCTTCTACAGTTTTATTATATTGTCGATTCAAACGTTAGTGTCTAGCAACACTGTCTGGATGTTGATTTTAAAACAATTTATTGAGTGAAGTATCACGATAAAGGATTGACAGTATAGATGTCATTAAGGTAAATAAGATAACAAAAAGTCAAGTTACATCAAGATAGCTTACCTTATTGCAGCCGAGAAAACAATATCTGCTTTAAGTTTCTTTCCAGTTTTGTCTTCAATTTTCATGTCTCTGTTTATGTCCTGTAGACAGACAAAATGTATTTATTTTGTACCCTTAACGGTTTCGATAAACTGACTGATTCATGTACATAGTTCACATTTCAACACCTTTTGTTGAGATTCCACCTTTGTTACCTTTATTAAAGATGGCAATACCAGATTTCAACCAATTATATTTATAGCAAATTTCACTAATGTTTTAGCATTCCATCTAGCTTTACCTCATTATAAAGCTTCATCTTGAATCTTTTGAAGAAGTACCATTGTTCATGTTCCTCCGCTTCAGCTAGTCTGGTGTAATTGTTTTCAGCGTCATATCCAAACGCTGAGAAAGTCTCCCCATCAGGTTCGATCAGAACACATGTCGGTGCTGTCAAATATCGGTACATTTTAACAATTGACAAATTATTTACCTAAACAGTTTAAAATACCAATCATGTTTTAAATGTAATTTTTTTAAAAGTGGATTCTTCTTGCATTTGAATTAAAATCCGTACGATTTCATCTGCTACTCTAGGGTAAAGCAAAGCATAATTATGCATGCCTCAGTGTCATCTATATATTCTTTGTTTGAATGAAATACCAATTACATGTACCTTTCATTGACATCAGCTGGCCTCCATGCCATCGCCTTGTTGTGACTTTTATTGGGTCGAGTTCAAAGTCGTGTTTAAACGAATACGACCATCCTGAGTACGTTGTTCCAAAATCAATCGCAGCAACAAGAAGAGGCGCCTTAATTGTTTAGACATTATTTACATTAACAAAAATATCGATAATTAATGAGAAAGTTGAAAAAAAAGTATGCTTATTGTCATTTATTGGTACAAAGATACCTGATGGATTGCATAAAAACAAACATTAAAACATAGACGATTTAACATAAATGTACTTACCATGGCTTCTCAGTCCAAAATCAGTATTCCCAATAGCCTAGTTAATTTTCCGAAAACAGCTTGTCTGCTCTAAAGAACTTCCTCTTTCGTTTTCACCTGCGTTACATTATGTCGTATCTTAATGCGAACAGTCAAAGTATAGGATATTCAACAAAGCGGCATTTACACTGTATCGGTAATAAGCTAGCTTTTATAGCAATGCAGTAGGTTGTCTGCTTAATTAAATCTCCAAAAGATTAACAAAGCAACTTGTTCAGCGTCTGTAAAATTATGGGTGAGCAAGATATGGTATCTAATGATCAAACTTAATAACTAGGGCTTATGTACATAATTCTACTTATAACGTTGCTGTTTGAAATGTATTCTATAAGTATCCTTAATTTATATTCTTAAAAGAACTTGTTATTATACAGTGGTATGTCAACTGGCGGAAATCTCATTGGTAATTGTAAAATTAGTCAAATAAAAGATAAAAGTATCGGAGGAGAGCTCTTTATATCTTTGATTGTTTAAAAATTGAAACATTACATTTCTCCGCGAACGACTTTTCCAGAAAATTAAGACAGATCATCTTAAAGGATAAACACAACTAGTAAAGCGCTATAAAAAGTAAATACACTGTTTTTGGTTTGTCCTTGTTTTGAGAACAACTGAACAAAATTGTCATTGCTAAAGTGCTGACCAATTCGCAGACGATATAGAAATAGTAGGATACTGCTGACGACTTGCTGACTATAACGTAGAGTAAAAAGGAATTCCTTACTAGTGAACTGACAGTAGTATGAAGAGTGATTTCTGTTTCATTATGTACTAATAGCTTATTACATATTAATTGAATAATGATATTATATTGCATCTATTTTATAAGAGCATTTATTTGCAAGCGACAACCAAACTGGCTTACTGTCTTCAATATCGATAATTTAAGTATAAACGAATGTTCTCAAGAACTCAGTTTCTCTTGGTTATATATATTGACGTCCTACAATATCGAATGATACACCACATGACGTATTCTTGCCTTTTTAGAGTTGGAAGCATACCTGTATGGAAAAATAACACTTGATTGTTCATCAATTGCAATACTCTGCAATACTGTGCATGGTAATAATATTACTGTCCAAAAGCACTGACTAGTGAATTACCCATCACCAATTAAACCAAAACAAACTCTATTGCATGTCGAACATTCAAACCATTCGGACATTTATCATGCCGCTAGTTTACCACGGCCTGATTATTTTTTTTAAATATTCTTCTTGTTTATAATCAAGTATTCGACTTAAGCTTAAATAATTGTTGGTACAGCAAAGATATACAGACTCGTTTATCGTCAGCCCTATCTATCGGTTCTTGTACCACTTGCCTGCAAAACAACACAAAAGATTTAAGATAAACCGAACCCTTTTATTTCTAATCATAACTAATTTATCACATCTTGGATAAGCGTTCACATGTCATATACTATTTTTATGTTTCCTTAAGGGAGAGCATAGACATAAAGTAATGTGCACAAGTAGTGTGCACAAGAACCGCAATTCTTGCAACTTTCATTGATGCATAATTCCCTTTTACAATTTTGCAGCATACATCGATACGGAACGATGTATTGAATAGATTTTAATGAAAATTAGACTTCAAATATATACCAATAAGAGGTAATGCGGTGCGCAAAGGCTTTAATCCTACTTACTATATTAACTCAACTACCCTTTCCCATTTTTTATACTTCTGCTGTCCGGAACTTAATTCCAAAAGTATTTGAGATATTTGCTTCAATATTCTATATCATACTTTAATATAATATCCAATAATAATAAGTATACGATTATTGTGTAACAAGCACAAAAGCATGACTAGGAACCATAAAACTGCTTTCGGATGTTTTTATTGTTGTTTTTTTTTCATTTTTACACTGATTAGTTTGTCCTGGTGCATAATCCCCTTCAAAACACAGATATCTCTTTAAGGAGAAGTGCAGTAGTGCAGTGCAAAAGAACCCTTACTCTGTTTTAATGGGAGGGGGGGTGTATGTTACTGTCTGCGACCTATGTCTTTCAATGCATCCGTGATTGCTTTGATTTCCTAAGAATGTAGTGTGCAAAAGTTCTTCATGACAAATCGTGCCGGTCTGAGTTTGGTAAATGCATGTCTCAATATAAACAACAAATCAATACTACTGCGGTTTTTGTGACCGTGGGTTATGACCTGATTATGTTTTACATACTGAAATTACAGAATGAACAACACTATAAAGATACGGATGACGTTGACTGTGTTATTTTCTATTTCATATTATTATATGTGTGTGTTTGTCGTTTGTCTTTTCATCTGTATGACACTGAACCAGAGCACAGTCAAATTTGGTCACTAGGGACGTTAGATAGCCGAATCGTATTATCATATTTTCAGTCTTATAATTGAGAGACCAACCAGCATCTAATTCTTTAAACTTCAGTAAATCCGATAACCTCTAAGGGTTATATGTGCTCAAAGTTCAGAGTTAACATTTTGGCACAACGGCATTTAAAATTGTATTTGCCTATGATGGCCACATAGGATCGATATATCTATGTGATATCATCACTGACTTGACAGTTTTAGGCAATTTGGTGTTATTGATATACTTTTACATTTAATGTTCAGGATAGAAGCAAAGTAATAAACACAAGAAATTAATAATCTTACAATATATAACAGTTCTGTGATTATTCCTAATTCATTTAAACAAATTAGAAAAACGTGCATTGAAAAGTTACTCACAGTTTTCAATACACATTCTATTGATAAATTGAAATTTCATGTCTTATACTTAGTCTATTAAAGTCACAATTTGTAAATATCATAATATAGGTAAACATTGTACCTGTTTCGTCAATATTCTGATCAAAACAGTTTCAAATTAAAACTCAGCAATCAAAAGACTGCATTACTTCTAAGACATTGCTTGCTTGAACTAAAAAGGTTTTCAGTGAAAAAGAACATTCCATCTTTATTTTTTTAAATTTTAGCTCAAGAGGTCAAGCTGAAGGCGATGAATTTTCCTTGTCGCGACCTCAGTGGCCTCTTCATCTCTGTCCCACCGTAAATCATCCGTACTTCAACCGATCGGTCTAGTCCCCTTCCATCAGGAAAGATTATAGCGTTTTTATTTGATGTCGCTGGAGTGTAGCTCTTTTCTACTTGTGCTTCTCCAACAAAAAGGCACTGCCCAGCTGTAATGTGTATATCAAAACAATTGCAGCAAACCTTCCCGTCCTCAAGTATCACCTTGTAAGATTCCTTTTGAACATTGTCAAGAAAAGGCCTTTTCATTCGAAGCCCATACGTGTAATTGCTCACTCGCTAAGTAATCAGCTCTGGCTTGTGTCCGAATATAACGGCCCCTTTCAAGACTGCAAGGTATGGCTCATTTAGGATGATAATTGTATTGCTAACAAATCTTGACTTAATGGCCTGCTGGAGTAAAGAGCAATTGGAAAATCCTCCAACCAAAATAATTGCTTCTATGCCACCTATCGTCGACTGCTCAATAATGTTTGACACATGGTCAACTATTGCATCAATTTGCGCTTTAAAAAAGGTTGTTACAACACTCAAATCGACCTTCAATTTGTCGCCTTGGATCAAAACCTGATTTTTTTTAATTTATTTTTCGCAGATGTTATGAACCGATGTCGTTTCTTGAACTCTTGAATGTTTTCTGCTTCCGAAGTTATTCTCATGCCATATTGTATAAATGACGTGTTCAAAGTATACACTTTGTCGATTCTCAGTGGCTTAAACAATAATATATTGCGCGCTTCGATGTAAAAGAACAAAGCATTATACCTTTAAGTATAATTGAAGACACCATTGTGGATTTGCTAAAAAGACTTGCTAGTAAGTCTAATGAGATTATTTATCTAAAACTATCAATAACGAAACAACACACTAATATAATAGGACAATGAATGTAATTGTTTTTGATGAATACACACCGTACTATCAAATGGAGTATCTGTTATGGCCTCATAAATTTTTTTTGCCCCTGGGTTTTTAATCAGCTTTGGTAACATTGCTGAAACTCTGAAAATCACTAGCTTATCACTTTTCAATGGGTCAACGCCTCGCTTTTTCATTTCAAAATCACGAATCATGAATATGTAATCGTCCATGTAACACCGCTTAAATGCGTCAATAGGATCCTTTTCTAACTTACCCGAAAAGAAAAGAAAAGCAGCAAATCGTTTGATCTGTCATAACTATTATAAACCACATTATATAAATTACAACACGAATCTAGTCCACTTCCTCCTAATACCGGAAAATGAGAAAGCTAAATAATTGTCAAATAAAACATGTGTGAACCAAAAAAGTCCTCATGTTCGTACCTAACATGTTTTGTAAAAGAATGACGTACGCCTCGTCCACCTTCGTTCCTCCCCGATCTCCACCACTGGCCTTGTAGATGTTCTTCATAGAACCGTTCTCTGCAACCTCTTGTGCAGCAATATCAACCGGGCCGCCTATTAAGTGGGTTAGAATGACATGATGATTTAGTTGAACAGATGAAGTACCATCAATAGACAATGTTTTGAAGTTCATGTTCCTCATTATTTTACAAACGTGCTTAACAGACAGCGTACATTGTTTATTTGTTTTAAAAGAATAGTAAAACATCATCATAAAACACATTTTATTAGATATTGCATAGGAAGAAAATTACTTACCATAATTATCAGTTACCGATAGCTAACGCTAGTCTGTAGTTCACACTTCCCCCATTCGGTATCGCCATCCATGTTTGTAATAATAACATACGTACTATTATCATTAATTGAGCAGACAGCCATCAACACAATTGCTGATATGTCGATTACAGAGATCTTTTGAATTGACATAATTATGAACATGTCGGCTATAAATGTTTAAATGTTGTATAACATTAAATGGACATAAAAGTAAGCCCTGTTATTACATGATCTATAAACAAACTAGTCATGATTGGACAGAAAGCAATTTTCATAGATAAATTATAACGCCATATGTCTTATCTAAAAATTGGAATGTTGATTTCGAAGACTCAAACGTCAATATGTATATAGTTATACCGATCTCTCTTTTTAGTAAATTTCAGAAAAACAATTATGTCACCAACCCCTCCACTGTTAATGAACACGAATATACAACCTATGGGTTTTGTTTTTTCATAATTCATATTGATTTTGGCAAAATACATTTAGAATATTAATACAACAAAGTCAGCTCATTATTTATAACTCATTCTCGACGGGGTTGCATCATGGCTTAAAGTAACTTCACGATTGCCATTGACTTACATAAAATCTTCATTAATAATTTCTTAAAGTAAGTTGACTTTAATGCATGCAAAATATATATAAATTAAAGTTTTTAATACATATAATGTCACTAAAACGTCTCTTCCTGCCTTCTTCATTTCTTAAAAGTCAAGGATACGATTTTTTTTAATTTACAAGGTGACATATCACTAAGTAAAGACATCATGTCTAGATTACCTGCCCCTAACAGTACATAGGGGTATCAGACTTTGTAATTGTAATAAAACCCTTATTAACTTTATCTGTGAAATATGCTGTTAGATATGGACGACAATAATTAATTCTTGGTTTATATGTAACCATACTTCACATCTAATAAGTAAATAATTATATATTAAAAACACCGATATCGACTTCAAATTTGTTTGTATTTTTGTTCCCTGAAATGCATCTGTCTATCAAACTAACTGTGATTTATTAGTTGTGTAATATCACGTAAGTTTGTTTTATCTTCAGGAGTACGTCCATTCAAATTAAATCTGCAACTAGAAAATCAATTGCCTTTGCTCGCCTTCCTTCCCCTTCCATGAGACCTCGTTTTGGTGTATATATAACTTTTGTTTTATAAAGATAATGTCTCATATGCAGTTGAGTATTACTCCATATTTTTGTTATTAATTGGATTATTCAAAATATCTAACGAGTGTGAGCAGGCATTTACTAGCTTAAAATATGTAAATGTTTTATTTGTTTCCACATAACCTTATGGGAAGTTATTTGCGTTTTTGACTCGCCATAATCAGTGTAATGTAAACACAACTGATCACTGTACTAAAACGCTTGTATAAAAGAAATTGTGATATTCCGCCTGTCTTCGATTACGATATTATGTACTCAGCAATCAGCAGGAAGCTACATGAGTCATACGCAGAGGTCTCCGTTTATGTTCGATTTGATTCCGACAAAACGATCGTCTTATCACAGAAATAATTACTGAGATAGTATTTTAACCCATCAAACACGAGTATTCCAAAAAAATAGACATAGATACATGTACGAGGTATTGTGTTTCCGATATTTATTTTGATTACTTATGCGTTCATTTTGAAACAATTTAAATGCGTATTCTGCTGTTCATAATGCGTTTTGTTCCTCGTCGATAATGCAATAATTCCGGTCTCTATCATTTAAATTGCGTTAATATGCAAATACGCTCCTTTTTCGCACTGTTTTTTAACCGCACACCATTTTACTGCCCTGCTTCAGCAGCTACTCATTCATAACGCAATAATGAAGCTATAAGATCAGATTGGTTGTTAACCATCGCGGTACTTATGTGTTCAGCGTTGATATGCAGGAAGGCGCATTAATACAACTGTTGTTAAGAATGTTTTTTCTTGATCTCCGATTTAGTTATAAATGTCTGTAGACTAAACCAACAGCCTAATCAAAGCAAGTGCTGAGTGATGGTACTGCTTAAAGCTGGCAACAGGAGTGTAACAACTGGTAGTATAAATGTCAGATATGTGGTAAGAGAAGAGTGAATCGGACCATACGACATTACTAGTCTGTGTTTTCTAAAATTCAGGATCTCCAGCCATAATTCATAAAGGGCAGAGTGCAAGGTCAGGAAGTGCACTTTTGATGCCCATTGAATAATCCCTGATGCCAGGTTCAATGTTTAAATCATTGTGTATGTGTTGTTACTACTTCCAATATCAATACTTATTAACCTTTGGTAGACCAATGACTTAACAAACATATAGCAGTTCATAAAACATTAGATTGAAAAATTAACAAGTTTATGAAAAATGAAGGTTCAGTAAGTGTTTTTTTATGACTGGTCTCTAAATTAATTTATAATCCAGTATTTGTTTCTTGATCTGAATTGGTCTGACATTGATCCATCCGACATTGAGCCGAATTCGCATATGAAAAAGAGTGTCTTTATTTCTTGATAATTACAAATATTATACCAGGGTTAATGAGATTAATTGCAGACAAACGGAAAGGCATACTCTAAACGGACTAGACACCTGATGGTCCCAAAATCAGCAAATACAATTTTCCTCAAAACAAGCCTGAAATTATCAAAATATGTTTTAAAAGTGATTTGTATAGAAACATACACAGAAGTAACTGGGATTTACTCGGTACGAAACAGGTTATTCCATACACAAAGATATGTAAGTTTTTGACAATTTTCTTTTCATCTTGCAATGGTTTCATCTGGTGTCTAGTCCCTTTAAATGTATTTCAACAAAAAGTAATAGTCATGTCTGAATGACAGTAGAATTGCGATTATTAAGTAACATATTTATCTCTGTCAAACATGGATAGGGTGATAGCAATTGTCTTAAATTTCCCAGATAAGAAATGAGCAAAACTGAAAATAACAATCATATTATGTCAGCAACATGTGTATTTGAAAAGTTAGAAGTGATTTTTAAGACAAGGTCAAACTTTGGGAAATGATGGATGCACTATGAAGGCTATAGCACAGGATGGATTTTCTTTAAAAGAAAGGCTGAAAAATAAGTTACCAATTAACAAGTCTGTAATGTTATATTTATCTTAAACAAACTACTTTGGCAAACTACTAATGGACAATATACTGCCTGTTCTGATAGGGTGATAAGTGAGAATGGAGCACTTTCGCCTTTCTTTACATACCATATCCGGATGTTCCTGTCCATCAGTTCAACTAGAGACTTGTTATTGACATGTTCTTCCTTTTAACCGTAACGTTTTGCTACCTTTCGTTTCTCTTACACAGGAAAATGTTTAATTCATACAAGGCCATTTATGCTTGTTGAGTATAATTATATCAAGCTTTTCTATAATGTTGCTATCGCTATTATTTCAGTTAAAACTCAGCTTTATAACTTTATCAAAAGTAACGTGTTTTTTCTCTGAACAAAGGCATTACTCAGACTGATTGCCAACGGAATTCGTGGCGATTTTCTGGTCGCACAGCAACCGTAGGTTGGGCGAAACGCTACTGCCATGAAAAATGATGGCAATGCCATCCAAAACGTTTGTAGTGCCAACCAAAATGATGGCAGTGCCAACAACTTGAATGGTAGTCATGTGACTCCACAAAAAAGAAAATTAAGGAATTGATGGTTGCCATCTTGTAAAAAAATACGCAACTGATACAAAGAAAGGCTCTCAACATAGCCCTATGTTTTGGAATGTAAAAATAAACAAATCAAAAGGATGAGTCACCTTATACATGACTGCACTTGACCTTAAAACAGCGGAAGTTGCGCAGAATAAAAAAATGGCTGACATTTTGCGCGTACATAAACTAACGGTAAAGAACATAACGAAAGAAACTACAAAAGATACATGTGCCGTAAGCGATGCGATGCATCGGTAAGTAGGATAGTTTATACACAGGTTTCGTTTCTCTTACACAGGAAAATGTAAGCAAGCCTCAACCGGCTTCCAAAGTCGCAGCATACACGTCAATTCGTCAGAGATGCAAGTTAATCTGGTATCGTCTAGTGCCCGTCTTACGACAGCATCACTCGGTTTGTGATTCCAGAATGGAGTGACACTGGTGTCGAACTGAGCCAAGTCGTGTCTTAAATAGAAGGTCCAACAGTGACGCCAATACTGCGATAACTTACAGCTTCTTTTTGTCGGCTACGTCATAAACTGATCAAGGTCATACTCCCGTGAGGCTCGCCACAAGTCGTGATGCCACACCGTGACTTTTGGCAAATCAATTGAGTCGACTCAGCCTTTTCAGGCCAGTCTGCGTCAGAAATCTCCCATAGGACATCATACAAACCTTAGTGACAGGATTCAAGATCAGCATATGGCTGAACCGGAACTGGGATATTATCGGCTCCACTTTGTGAATGTTCTCCTCTTCCGGCGGATCATTCGCAATAGACAATGGTTATCCAGTGTTCTTTTCAGGAAGATTGCGTTTATTACGAGTAAAATGTTGTACATTAGTTAAATCTCGGGATAATCATAGGGAAATAAACGAGTAGAATTGAAAGTTCAATGAACAAGATATGGTCTAAATCAGATTGATTGTTAAGTTAATCTTTCTTGGAAAGGTTACGTGTACAGTTTTCAAAAATAAGTATTGTAGTATTTTTATGTCTGACTTATTTTATGTTGTATAGATTTATATTCATTCAGAACACTGCATTTTAATGTTGTTGATCATTTCATTAACCTTTTCAGAGAAGATAGGGAGTCGTGTGTTTCAGTCTCAATATATTTATAAGGTTTTTGGTTAATGTTTAGAATATTTGTATGTGATATATCTTTAAATGTATGACTTATTCATGTTGAAAGAATTAAATAACATTGTCTTGTTAATGTAAAGCGGAATCTATATAATGACAATGTCATCAACAATTGGAATGGACGATCTAAAGACTCTAGAGGAGCAATATTCTCTAACAAATTAGTTTATGAGATTCCACCTTACTTGATCGTGTGCATTTACGTAACATTTTGATTTAGCATTTTAGGCTACCTGCATCTGCACATAGCTTTTCGCATAAATATTAAGATGAAGAGTGGAAGATGAGCATCAATGTCCTGTCCTATACCGTTTAATCAGAGAAAATGTGATATTTTTCAAATCCTAGACGAAAATAAGTTTGTTCTATGATGTAGACAACATTATAAGGTAATATGTTAATATATACCCATAGTTTATAGTAGACTAAATAGGCAAACGTTTATTCAATGAGCTACATTGATAAAAAGGATATGTTAAGAAAACTTAGTTTATAGTTTTACAATGCATATTAGTTGGCATGTTTGCTCCCTAATTTGTTTTTGCGCGTCTATTCGTAACATTCATTTCACGTTTTTTTGGTATTGTAAATTTAGCTACGTACGAATGTTTATATACAAGTTTATTGCATAATACATTAGACATTATGTCCATGAGTATACACATTATAAAACGTACATTGTTACACAAATAATTCATAGGTCGTAAGACATGAAGTATTAACAGCGAAAAGAGGATATGTTTTCTACTCATAATACATATGAAATGTTTTTCGTATTTCGAACGCTTTATGCACATACATCGCCAAATTTCTATTAACAACAGCTTTTGGAGAGGTCATCAATTCAATAAACTTAAACATATTCCGTCTTTTAAAGAAATATGGTTTGATATACATTTCTCGTTGTTCAGCATACAATTGACATTCAAGTAAAAAGGGATATACGTTTTCAAGAGTGTTATAAAATAGGTCAGTTCTTTCATTATAAGGTGTTGCGGTTGGTTTATGCCATCTACCTGTTTCGATGCTCAACATATGTCTTGACATTCTTAACCTAGACAATGCATATCTATATTTTGTTATATTTACATTACAGAAATAGGGTTGTTATTCTAATAACGGTACATGTACGTAAGTTCGAGTTCTACTAAACTATCTGAGCTCAGACTGCCAAATTTGTATATAATTATCAGTAGCTCTTCTTTTAAACATACTTAGAAACAAATTTATGTCGCCAGCTTCTTGACTAAGCCATACATCATTAAAACCTAATGCTTGTAACAAATGTCTTACCATGTAAGCCCAGGACTTGCAAGTTCACCATAAACAAAATTATTTTGGGTCTGTAATCTAACTCCTAACAATTCTGTACAAAAACGTATGTGTATTTGTTCAATTTGAGGACTGATACTGAGACCCCATATTTCCGATCCGTAACTCAAGACTGAATAAATGAGTTTATTGAAAAGATCCAATCTATGCTTAATTGAAATGCATGGATAATTAGATAGAACACCTTTAAGCTTAAAAACCGCCTTTAATGCTTGTCCGGACAAAGCATCAAAAGTTTTTCAAAAAAAAAACAGATATAAACATGCATGAGATACTTTTATAAAGAGCATTTGAATTACATAAGCAGGTGTAGATCTTTCAGAAATGTAAAACTAATCTGTTATTAATAGTTCTATTAGTACTGTATGTGATACCGTAAGTGTTATACCTCTAAGCTGAATTGAAATATTGACGCTTTTAAAAGTGTATATGATTGCTAAAATTTTATTATATTTATCAAATATTTCCTTCCGGCAGTTAATGTTCGCCTGTATGGATATTCATTTTCGATGTATTATTGCAGTTTTTGCGTAACTATATAAAATATAAAAAAAAATCAATATAGATAACACAAACGTTTATTTCTATGAGTATTATATACTTACATAGTCAGATCTACAACAACCGAACAATAAATGTTTTAATTAAAAGCTGACGTTAATATTGCTGTCGCTTTTACATGCATATTCGATATTAAGGCCTATTGATGTTTTTTATTAAATATGAATTTATTCATAAGAAGACAGAATATTGTATATATATGTTTGTCCACATGAGCCATGGCCTTCTAGATATTATGAAAATGGATCTGAAATTATCATGACCTCAAAAGAACGCGCATGGGAGGAAATCTATACCCGCATATAACCCTATAGGAACATATATATAGTTCACATTGAGGTAATAGCAAAGATTAAGAATCATTTATTTATTGAAGATACATTGAAACGACACATGTTATTCATATATCATTAAATAATTGAGGAGATTAATTGTTTTTTAAAACAAATCGAAATTTGCAGTATTCTTATTCCATAAACTGAATCACACATCTGTGTCTTTACTTATGTATACATTTTTGTTGTCCGATGATCCAGTTTTGTATACACTTTGATACCACTTTTTTTAAATATAAAAACAAATGCTTCAAATTTTACGTTTAGGTAACAGTATTAAGACAGGTTGGAACAACCTTAAAAATAAAACAAAGGTTACCTGTTAAAAGATATTTTAAGATACATTCTTATTAGTTCCGTAAGTTTTGCTCAAGAAGCCAATGTTCAGGCGATGCACAGTCCCTGTAGCGACCTCTGTGGCCTCCACCTTTATCGCTGGCCGTCTGTAAATCATTCGTACCATAACACATCGGTCAGTTCCAGTTCCTTCTAGAGGAACTTCCAGTCTGCCTGCAAGATGGCAACCTTCGCCGGTAACGTACATCGGATCTGGATCAAGGGTGTAATAAAAAGAAAGGCATGCAGTGGTTTGACTTAATGTTGCTGGAAATAAGCCAGTTGTAACATGTGATTCTTCATCAATTAGGCACTGCCCAGCTGTGATATGTTTACCAAAGGCGTGTTTGCACTGAACATCCCCGTCATCATTTCTTACTTTATAAGATTCTCTGTGAACATGCTCAATAAAAGGCACCCTTATCTCTACACCATACGTGTATTTGCTCACCCGCTGGGAAATCAACTCTGGTTTATGTCCACATATAACGGCTCCTATCAAGACCGCTAGGTCTGGTTGATAATTTGGGACGATAATTGTATGGTTATGAAACTTTGTCTTCATAGCTTGTTGGAAAAAAGAACACTTTGAAAATCCTCCGACAAGACAAATTGCTGCAATATCACCTATGGTCGACTGGTCAATTAGTTTTGAAACGTGGTCAACTATTCTGTCAAATTGCGGCTTCGAAAGGTTAGCAAGTTCACTCACATTGACCATCATTTTGTCCTCTGTGATGGATACCTGCAACAAATAAGTAAACAGATACATTTTTATTGATATCATTTTAGGCGGCCATTTGTTAATATTTCAACAGCTTAATAGCAATTCCATAAACATGGGTATTCACTCAAATAACAACAATAATTGATGTAATGGAAAATTTAAATTTAATCTGGAGTACACACCTTACTAGCAAATTGCGATTCCTTTATCACGTCTTGAATATTCTTGCCCCTGGTATGTGCTTTAAGTATCACAGGTGGAACCTTCAAACGGATCGGTGTATCGCTTTTTGATAGGTCGACCGTTTGCCTTGTCAGTTCGAATTTGCGAACCATATATTTGTATTCGTCCATGCTAGACCGCTTAAATTCCTCAATGCACTCTGTTCCTGTTTAAACACAATCCAAATGTAAATATTAACATGGATAATTCGCAACAGTAAACCACATTAATTTGACACAATTGAAGTTATGTCAAGATGTCATAATTGGAGGATAAAATGCAGCCCTGGTAGTATGACCAGTTTGTAATCAAACGCGGACAAATCAGACACACAGACATATACTGAAAACACCAAACAATTTGAACGCACGTAATAAACATAAATAGCGATAAAAGGTTAATCATAGGTTGAACCAAATCATCTTTGTATAACAAGCATAATATACCTAACATGCTTTTTAAAAACTCCATGTACTCATCTCTAGCCTTTGTTGCGCCAGAATCTGTGTCACTAGCTTTGTAAATATTCTTCATAGAACCATTTTTTGCAAACTCTTGTACATTTATGTCAACAGAACCCCCTGGAAACGACAAATTGTAAAAAAATTAAGGGCCTTTCACATTGCAAAATTTTTATTTGAAGACCATAGACATGAAATGTTTCAAAATGTCATATTTTACTAGTAGTAGTAGTAAATACTTGTTTAACCAGCTCCGCGATATATGATACCAAAACCGGAGAATTGCTTTGAATCAACTACTTTAATAAAAGCACACCTCCTGCATCAACAACTATGACTTTGCTGCCACTTTTGAAGCGGAAAAGGGAGTCGCCATGCTCACTCTTTTCCACATTTAGAAATCCACAGAATATCGCCGCAGCTTCTGGTTCCAATGCTATGATAAGTTGATTAGAGGAAATGCCAGCCTGTTTAAACAATCACATTACATACTTTACATTCAGTTTGCAAGCTTAATTTTTAACAGGTACGTTTTAACACCAAACTCAATTCGCTGTACTGAATACCCTAAATTCACATCTACCTAAAATTGCTTGTTTCAACAAATTATCAGAGAATAAACATGTTGTTTTAATAGTATTCCGTTATAGAAACACTCAATGTATATCTCGTCTATTTTGTCGTTGTCATGGCGATATTATTTTAGACCAATTAACTTTTACTTCCTTTTCATCTCTCTCTGTGATTAAATTAGTTCTTGTTGCTAGAAAGTCATCTCATAAAACATCTTTAGCAAAGCCGTACACTTTCAGCAGCCTCCCAAATAAACTGTTTTGCACCATCATCCCAAATCGCCGGAACTGTCAAAACCCAAATGATGTCCTCGGCAGTAAGGCTTTCCTTGATTTCTATGTTTTTCAAAAGGTCGTCTTTAAGAAATCTACAAGATTATGAATAAAGAACTAAGCACTTGTTAAACAATATGTAAAACGGCACTGATCTGTATGCATATGCACTTGATTTGATTTAAAAGCTCTTGTCAAACAACGTTGAATTTATAACATATTATTAAGGATAAGTATGATCATTAAAAAAAAACAATACCCTGCTTTATTGAGGTTTTCTACCTGAATCACTTAAACAGCATTTGGAAATGAATTTAGTATGATTGATTTCGGATGTTTAAAAAATATTATTTTACACAGGCTGCACCAAACAATGTATCGTTTAATTTCTCAACTTAATTCCGTTTTGAACCTCATAGTAAATGCACTGGTCTTTGCTAACCCAAAAGAAAAGTGTAAGGGTATGTACAGAATGTCAATACTATTAATGAGGGTGAGGGTGGTGGTTTTATTCATCCCGGGTCATGATGTTATTAAAAACAGAAATTAAGGTAACTAACATAGGTTTGGTTTACCTTCTTTTTGGTCTATTCGGACCAGCCTTTCATTCTATACTGATCGCTAGTTGGGACAATATATATGTTTGCAATTTTTGTTTTCGTATGTGATTGGTCATTAATGACGTTGAAATACCTTTTCGGATCAAACAAATTAACAAATTCCTGTTGAATTAAGATGCTTTTTACAGCATCGACATAATAAGAACAAGTTATCATTCAAGATAAAGAGTCATTGTTCATCATTCAATTTTCCATCAACAAAATAATCAGTAATTATGCAAATTTATAGCTACCAATATCAGGTACACATACTGTATTGCATAATTAATTATTCTGAATCGAACAATGAAAAATTTCTTCTATCATGGAAACAACACATTTATTTTCAAAACAAACAATTAATATCCCAATTTGCCACATTGTTTTTAACAGACGCCACCATTTTGAAACCATTATTGAAACAATTGCTTAACCAGTCGATATACAGTATGATCCTAACAATCTACAACTACCCTTCACAGAAAACACTAAAACTGCGTGGGATAAATTATAATTTATTTTATTTCAGCTTTCAAAAAAGCTAATTACCACAAAAAATCCGCTTGTCGATAGAAATAAAGGTGCAGTCGTAAATTATTTTATTTTTTTACATTTTCAAAAATATAGGTGCGGTAAATCCGCGGAACTAAACATCCAAGTGATTAGGCCATAGTAGGTTTTAGAGGTGTTCAAAACCATGAATTATTTTCTATTTATTTCAAATAGTTCAATCTTAAATCTCTGCTTTTTAAATCAAGTACTAGGAGTAGCATTAGTAATATATTTAGCATTTAGAATAAATGTTTACATCAATTAAACTAAATGACATCAACATAGTTTACCTTATTGTAGCCAAAAACACAAACTTTGCATTTAATTTCTTTCCTGTTTCATCTTCAATGTCCGTATCTCGTGTAAAGTCCTGGTGAAAAAACAACAACAAAGTTACCTTCCTACTTACGAATTTCATGGCTGGAACATGTATATATAACTCAAATTTATTCACTGCAATATAAAGTGCTTTCTTGTAATGAAACTTTGTATTCCTTATTCTGTCGCCGTGTTTGATTTACTTTACCTGATTGTAAAGTTTCATCTTAAACCTCCTGAAGTAGTACCATTTGTAATGTTCCCTTTCTTCAACCAGACCTCTGTACCTTTTTTCAGCGTCATATCCAAACGCAGAAAAAGTCTTCCCATCGGGTTCAATTAGGACACAAGTCGGTGCTGTAAGTTGTAATTATTCCATCATTCGACGAAAGGTTTACGTTCGAAAAACATCAATCAAAATATTAAGTGTGCGCTTCCTTTCCCAGCCGCTGGTTCTTGCATAAGACTTTGACAATTGGACAAGCTTATATGAATAGTACAATGGAAACTACATAGGTAAGCCTAGTAGTAGTAAAAAAGTAAAAAAATAAACCCTTTTTAAGAACATAAGGCAAGGGCCAAGCGATAATGAACTATGGACATAAAAAATAGTAACATTGCATACACAAATACAAATACCAAAGACAAACTTACACCACATACATAAGTTTGCTTTGATACCATCTATATTACCAGACAAACCTAAAACTGTTAAAATATTGCTAACGATTCAAGAACAAGAAACCAAAGAAAAACAATCTTCCATTTTTATCTTATTTTAAAGCAGTCATAACTAACAAAATTAAATTCATAGTATTTTATTTTTAAATGACTGGAGGAAAACAGCATAAATCATACTCATTTACCTAATATTTGTTTAAAATGAAACTTTACTAACGGACAAAATGAAATATTTTAACCGTTCTCAAAGAAAAGCGATATGAAAATAAACAAACAAACACATAAATTTACTTTTCGCTGAAATTTCATGGTCTCTATACCAATTTTTCGAATTGACTCTGGTTGGCTGGTCTTTAAATGAAAACGACCATCCTATGTAGTTCCAATATCGATTCCAGCAACTAGAAGAGCATCCTAAATAAAAGTAACGATAAATTTAACACAAATAAAAAAATAAATGATTGAAAAATCCTTCTTACCATTCTTAAAAAATAACTCATATTTACTGTAAATGAAATTTTCAGAAAACACCAAGTAGAAAAAAAGGACTTACTCTTCCGTGTTTGCCTTAAAATATCAATGTATGATGCCTTATGCATGAATAGTTTGGTCGACAGTACAATTACACTGTCGGATCCAGGAATACATAACTGGGGGGGGGGGGCGGCACAGTCGTCAAACGCTCTCAACACTTTTATCTATTGAGGTATAGAATGCCATTAATGAAATCGTTGATATATTTCAATACTTCAATCACGAATAATTCTTTTTCCATATTATAACAGACACTAACCTATCTATAGCTGTTCTTTGACACAGTCACACATCTATTCATAACATTTAAACTTCTTATTAGTTCATGGTATAATACGAACACAAATGAGAGGTAAAGATTTCGACTATATGCCTAGATTTATGAGATCAAATGATCATAAACAGATCAATACAGAATATCAAAGGTTATAAGCCATATTTAAATATATGGGCCGAGATTAAACAACGTAGGATGTGCTATTTGATATCCCTTCCCAGGCTTAAGCAACCGAAAGCCAACTCTATATGCACTTATCCCGCCTTATTTCAAATTCATACAACTTACACACATGCACACATATTCCACAATGCAATACCGCAGTCCTTAAAAAATCAATATCAAATCCGCAAATACAATACATACTCCAATCCAATGTAAAGTTGTCAAAGGGTAGCTGGGAGTTACTTTATATCCGGGCAAACCCCATCTCATCACTAATCTTCAAATTTTGTAGTAAAACAGTAGTTACCCCAGCCGAAGGATCCCCAACCGTTATGTCAAGATTCTGAAAGGCCCAAAATCCTAGGTGCTGTGTTCTTCCCAACTATTGAAAACATTGTGCATAGTGCTTACCAAGTTGACTGTTAGCTGCCTGATTTTTTCCGCCACAATAAATTTGAGCCCTAATAATTCAGGTCTTAAATTTTAGAAATTTACGTTAATGACAGATAATTTAATAACTATATGTTTGCCCACTAAAATGATTTTCTGTTATAGGAATTTGTTGTCGGAATTGTAAGTTTTTTATCAATCTGCTTATAAGGACTTCCTTCCCTGATGTTATCGAGTATCAGCTCAAGACCAACCTCGCTGAGATAGATGCAATCCGGCCTAATGCAACCTGGGATGGTGTAATCAATTTCTACCCCCACATCCTTTCAAAGAAGACGCTATGTGCCGCCAATGCATATATAAAGGTAGCGCCTTTTGCTTTCCTCCGTGATCCCTTGTGTCCAATCAAGCCTGGGCAGAATATATAACGAGACCAGTTGGTTACCTGGCCACGCAGCCCGAAGATACCGGAACCCCAATTTAGTCCTGTTCGTGATTTGACAAACTGTCAATAACTGAATATCAATACCCCTAGGTAATTTAAATAATCGTTCGTAGCGCTGAAAATGAAACCTTCAAATGATGCGCGTGTGTAAACTGCTCGCAAAACATCCCCTAACGCCCACAAACTCAAGTTGGTGCGACAGCCTCAATTTTGCCAGTCCATATTCCAGAGCATAATGCCCCGCCCAATGAATAAGGGAGTCATAAACCAACCACACATCTTAGAGTACAAAAAATAATAGATTCTGTATTGAGTATTTTCATGCATGAAGCCAGCAATGTATATTTCTACAAATGATGGCACCTGGACAATCCAAGTATTCAAAAAGTTATTATGGGCATTTTCCATTTTAAAACATACTCAAACTATTAACATATGAGGTCAATCAGTCAGTCACTGTGCGCTTCTGTATAAAGTCGTCTGGTCAAGTCCGATACCCGGTTCGACACATATAATGCCGTATGTAGCTCTTATAAACGACAATGCGCCATCTGACTAGCATTTTATTTTTTCTTCTGATAATCCATGTCGAACAGTTGTGTTGCTTGACCAATCTCAAACTGCTTGTTATTGTCAATACTGTACATTAGGCCCCATTGATTAGTCTTTGACATTATCGAATAAATAAGAATGTGCTATCAGGAGCAAATAATACATATTGCCATGATATGGTTCTATTTACGGCCAAATTTGAGAAAGCAGCGATTTCGCTAACTCTAAATAAGCAAAAATATCTAAACAAAAATGCAGCTTTTAACATTTTGACTTTTAATTCGTCATAAGTTACAGATAACAGTATTGCAGAGACATCCATGAGCAATTTTAATGTAACACTGCATCTTTTTTTATTTCGGAGTCTAAAACAACCCTCTAATATTATTTAGTATAAAAACTTTAACATTTTAAGAAATAATGGACACCCGCTCTATTTGTGTGAATGGTAGTGTGAGACATACCTTTGAAACAAAAAGCCGCAAACTCAACATGTTTGGTATTTACTTGCTAAGGGTGGAAAACTCCAGTAGAAATTGGTTAAAGGCATTGGTGGCATTTTTGTGAGCAATCTCGGTATTTGGGGATATGCAGATGGTAAGTAGTTTGACTATTCCGAGTTGAAGATGCCCTACAGAAAGTCTAGTACTTACTGATGTAGATCTTCTTGAGGTGCCAAACTTCTGCATTTTTTGACCTGTAAACGAAATAGTGCGCCGCATTAAAAGTTCTTACTACCTGGAACATGACAGTTATTTAAAGCCAAATTTCGCTTAAGGCACATCATATTTTTCTGCCTAATTATAATTATTCTCTGTCGAATTTGGTATCATAATATTAATAGTGTTGACCATTGCCATAATGTCACAATCGAACACAATATTCTTTCCTTTTAAAGACATACCCAAATTATGCGATAGAATAAAACCGGAAATAGGTCGAGAGTGGTAATGTCAATTGACTAAAATCTGCCATGAAACATATAGACGCAATCGACCCATGGACATTAGAGAAGAACTCCAACCAATTTTCACAAGTCTGGCCGGATGCCGATGTTCATCCGCAAATGATGATGGTGTTTAGTAAGACCACAACTTGAATTGATTAGTCGCCTGCAAAAGGGTTAGCCAATTATGATTGCCCTGCAGCAGAAGTTTAAGGAATCAATCAGCGATTGATTACATGGCTTTTTAGGTAGTTTTGGAATTTGCGATAATGTTTTTGATTTCCTTTTTTTCCGAACTTAAGTTCGGACCACCACATAACGTATGTATTCAATTTTAACCCCATACTATAGACTTGAGTTGCTGCGGGACACGGGATCTTCAGCAAATGGAACTGACAACCATTTTCAACACTCCGTAAAGCATTGCATAGAAGCTGCAAAGCTTTGCCGGCTGCAGTCCCTCACCATGACAACATCATCCAGATAGTGTATCAATTTTCCAGTAGACATTATAATCCGTATAAAAAAATCAAAGTGACTGCAACGTATCGACATCCCATCGGCAAGGCTTTTGTTTACATAATAGAAACTGAAATCCAAGCATTTTTTTATCAGTAATTAAACAGGCGGAATACGAAAAGCCTATTTGTCCATTTAAAAATGCGTGAAATTCTGACAAAGATCTTGTCTCATATGAATCGCTTAATCAACACTTGTATAATTGACCTAGGATATATGTGGATCAATAAAATCATTAATGTGGACATCCCTTGGGCTAGACAAGGCCTAAAAAAATTGTTTGGTTAGGGTTACATCCTTTTCAAAAATAGGTAGGGTAGGTAGGCTTTTTTTTTTATTAGGCTTGATATAAGAATGTCATTTTCATCATTAGAGAATGGTGTTAAAGTTATCTTCTATATAAGCAATTAAGGTTTTAAACTACATATTAAAAAGCAAAAAAAAAAAATATGTATTTTTTTTTTTTTTTTTTAGTTTCTCATTTTTTTTTTCAAACTGACTATAAAAACGTTAGGGTCGGCGCCTATTCCGTAGGTAGGGTCGGGTAACCCGAACCAAATGTTGTTTTTTTTAGGCCCAAGTAATGAATTAAACGAAGTTCCCCTTCTAACGTTTTGGGCACAAGACCAATAAACGAAACACGTATCAATGGCATTGATATGTTTTAAAACGGTTCGACAATTCTTCCTTCCTCCTTAGCGAAGCGACAGTAACTCCAAATACGTTGCCCCTTGTTGCAATGTCGACATTGACTGCACTGTTAACAGCATCATGCTTAAAACCAAACTAAAGACAATAAAGTACAATGATTCCCTGCAATATGCATGTGGTTGACAATTAACATGGCCATGACCTGTAATCGACTACTTAGATATTACACCAAACTGCGATGAGGCCTATATGGACTCAAGACAAAGTCAAAGAACGCAACTGCCCGGTTGACAAAAATGACGTTACCTGGCACTACTACTACTTAGTTAGTTGAAATGTCATTTGTTACGGCAAAGTGAATCTGATTTTATAAGAGGCCATTTTAATACCTTTTTACGATCGATGTAACATTACTGGGACACCTTTGTTAAAACTAATACAATGACAATTTCTGTGGCAGTCTATAAATGGCCAATAAACTGTCTTCCGTCTCCATGGCCATGTCGTTAAGCGTCCGCTTACGGAGCGGGATGTCGTGGGTTCGATCCCGGGCCGCGTCATACCGAAAGACGTTAAAAGCTGGTACAAGTAGCTCCCTTGCCTGGCGCTTGGTATTTAAAGGGTAGTGCTTGGAAAAGTGGTGTACGCAGTACTGGTTCAACCCAGGAAAGTTGTATCCCGTGTATCGGTGCTTTACACCGAGCACGTTAAAGAACCAAGAGGTCTCTTCGCAAAGAGTTAGGGTATCTGTTGTAACTCACTCTGTTTCTTCAAGTCTTCAAATGTCTGAATTTGACTACGAATTGCTGTCACTTCTATCTCATGTCACTTATGGCATTTAAAACACAAATTAAGTCGTAATGGTGTCACGGTGGAGTCAGGCCATAATGCAGCCAATGGGCGCGGGCAGACCTTGATAAACTCAAATAAACAAACAAATAATCCTGAAAAGGTTATTCTAACGATTGCAATTGAAGACATAGACCAAACAAAACGTGGCTTAAAAACATTATTTCCGAAATGAAAATTAGGCATTGTCTTTGCCTATGTGGATATACCACAGTGCATATTCCTTTAAATGATAGATAACCCTAAGTCGTAAAAAATGTCGTGTTACGTTTTGATCAAATATGTTTATTGTAGATAACTATTCGCATTTGATCATACTACACCCTGTCGATTCCAATCAGTAACCAATATACCTCAGTTGGTCCTACCCGTCGTTAAAACAATTTTCGTAGCCGACCCAAAAACAATTTGCACCAAAACATTGTGTTGAAAGCAGCTTAATCCCACAACCTCAGCTTTTATAAGTTCACAAACCAAAGGTACTGATCACTCTACCATGGGTGCTCCCATAATTACGTCCGCGCATTCTAGCACGACTTCAGTTTGTATTGTCAGCATATATGTTCTTGAATGTTAACCGTTTGAAAGATATATCAATGATTATTTTGAAGCGGCACGTTGTGTAGAGGAATAGAAACATACAGCAAAATTTGTAACTAAATCTTTACATAAAGAACTTACTCTATGTTGGAATATTGATACTCATGCGGTAGCTTTTCAAGGTTCAATACAAAATGAAGGCTTTCTAAGTATTTTCTGTTCACTAGAGCACCAAAATGTGTCCTGATTGAACCAGATGATTTGTCTTTCGTTACGACGCTGAATAAAGGTAAGATTTGCTGACGGCCGTTGGAAATGTATAATATGATTATCTGAGTTTCAAATACGTCTGCGGTATCTATTTTTCAGCGAAAATGATAACACTATACAACTAATGTTTGGCTTATCATTCAAACTATGTCTAGCTTCCGTTTTTGGTAGAAAGAGCAACTTGTTTACGGTTTTTTCATTGAAGTGAGAGATTGATATTCAAAAGTATACAGGGCAGAGAGTATGGACAAAGATAATATTACAGCTATATGGTACAATCAAATCAACATATCGTTTAGCTGTGTGTATATCAGTTTGAATAGAACTATTCATATATGTGTGTGTGTGTTTTTATATATGTATATGCTGAAATATTTGCATTCGATTGTGTTATGTAAACTTGTTTATATGCAATAAATATTATTCAATTAACTATTTGATCTGATTCCCAGACACTCCAAATAAACACACAAAATTTTATCTAAAACGAAATATCATTGTAAAAGTGTACTTACCATTGCACCACTTTCCAATTTAAAGTGAATCAACTCTTGATTACATTTTAAGATAACACCTAGAAGAGATAAGGAACTTATATATATTTAAATATATGGGCCGAGATTAAACAACGTAGGATGTGCTATTTGATATCCCTTCCCAGGCTTAAGCAACCGAAAGCCAACTCTATATGCACTTATCCCGCCTTATTTCAAATTCATACAACTTACACACATGCACACATATTCCACAATGCAATACCGCAGTCCTTAAAAAATCAATATCAAATCCGCAAATACAATACATACTCCAATCCAATGTAAAGTTGTCAAAGGGTAGCTGGGAGTTACTTTATATCCGGGCAAACCCCATCTCATCACTAATCTTCAAATTTTGTAGTAAAACAGTAGTTACCCCAGCCGAAGGATCCCCAACCGTTATGTCAAGATTCTGAAAGGCCCAAAATCCTAGGTGCTGTGTTCTTCCCAACTATTGAAAACATTGTGCATAGTGCTTACCAAGTTGACTGTTAGCTGCCTGATTTTTTCCGCCACAATAAATTTGAGCCCTAATAATTCAGGTCTTAAATTTTAGATATTTACGTTAATGACAGATAATTTAATAACTATATGTTTGCCCACTAAAATGATTTTCTGTTATAGGAATTTGTTGTCGGAATTGTAAGTTTTTTATCAATCTGCTTAAAAAGGACTTCCTTCCCTGATGTTATCGAGTATCAGCTCAAGACCAACCTCGCTGAGATAGATGCAATCCGGCCTAATGCAACCTGGGATGGTGTAATCAATTTCTACCCCCACATCCTTTCAAAGAAGACGCTATGTGCCGCCAATGCATATATAAAGGTAGCGCCTTTTGCTTTCCTCCGTGATCCCTTGTGTCCAATCAAGCCTGGGCAGAATATATAACGAGACCAGTTGGTTACCTGGCCACGCAGCCCGAAGATACCGGAACCCCAATTTAGTCCTGTTCGTGATTTGACAAACTGTCAATAACTGAATATCAATACCCCTAGGTAATTTAAATAATCGTTCGTAGCGCTGAAAATGAAACCTTCAAATGATGCGCGTGTGTAAACTGCTCGCAAAACATCCCCTAACGCCCACAAACTCAAGTTGGTGCGACAGCCTCAATTTTGCCAGTCCATATTCCAGAGCATAATGCCCCGCCCAATGAATAAGGGAGTCATAAACCAACCACACATCTTAGAGTACAAAAAATAATAGATTCTGTATTGAGTATTTTCATGCATGAAGCCAGCAATGTATATTTCTACAAATGATGGCACCTGGACAATCCAAGTATTCAAAAAGTTATTATGGGCATTTTCCATTTTAAAACATACTCAAACTATTAACATATGAGGTCAATCAGTCAGTCACTGTGCGCTTCTGTATAAAGTCGTCTGGTCAAGTCCGATACCCGGTTCGACACATATAATGCCGTATGTAGCTCTTATAAACGACAATGCGCCATCTGACTAGCATTTTATTTTTTTCTTCTGATAATCCATGTCGAACAGTTGTGTTGCTTGACCAATCTCAAACTGCTTGTTATTGTCAATACTGTACATTAGGCCCCATTGATTAGTCTTTGACATTATCGAATAAATAAGAATGTGCTATCAGGAGCAAATAATACATATTGCCATGATATGGTTCTATTTACGGCCAAATTTGAGAAAGCAGCGATTTCGCTAACTCTAAATAAGCAAAAATATCTAAACAAAAATGCAGCTTTTAACATTTTGACTTTTAATTCGTCATAAGTTACAGATAACAGTATTGCAGAGACATCCATGAGCAATTTTAATGTAACACTGCATCTTTTTTTATTTCGGAGTCTAAAACAACCCTCTAATATTATTTAGTATAAAAACTTTAACATTTTAAGAAATAATGGACACCCGCTCTATTTGTGTGAATGGTAGTGTGAGACATACCTTTGAAACAAAAAGCCGCAAACTCAACATGTTTGGTATTTACTTGCTAAGGGTGGAAAACTCCAGTAGAAATTGGTTAAAGGCATTGGTGGCATTTTTGTGAGCAATCTCGGTATTTGGGGATATGCAGATGGTAAGTAGTTTGACTATTCCGAGTTGAAGATGCCCTACAGAAAGTCTAGTACTTACTGATGTAGATCTTCTTGAGGTGCCAAACTTCTGCATTTTTTGACCTGTAAACGAAATAGTGCGCCGCATTAAAAGTTCTTACTACCTGGAACATGACAGTTATTTAAAGCCAAATTTCGCTTAAGGCACATCATATTTTTCTGCCTAATTATAATTATTCTCTGTCGAATTTGGTATCATAATATTAATAGTGTTGACCATTGCCATAATGTCACAATCGAACACAATATTCTTTCCGTTTAAAGACATACCCAAATTATGCGATAGAATAAAACCGGAAATAGGTCGAGAGTGGTAATGTCAATTGACTAAAATCTGCCATGAAACATATAGACGCAATCGACCCATGGACATTAGAGAAGAACTCCAACCAATTTTCACAAGTCTGGCCGGATGCCGATGTTCATCCGCAAATGATGATGGTGTTTAGTAAGACCACAACTTGAATTGATTAGTCGCCTGCAAAAGGGTTAGCCAATTATGATTGCCCTGCAGCAGAAGTTTAAGGAATCAATCAGCGATTGATTACATGGCTTTTTAGGTAGTTTTGGAATTTGCGATAATGTTTTTGATTTCCTTTTTCTCCGAACTTAAGTTCGGACCACCACATAACGTATGTATTCAATTTTAACCCCATACTATAGACTTGAGTTGCTGCGGGACACGGGATCTTCAGCAAATGGAACTGACAACCATTTTCAACACTCCGTAAAGCATTGCATAGAAGCTGCAAAGCTTTGCCGGCTGCAGTCCCTCACCATGACAACATCATCCAGATAGTGTATCAATTTTCCAGTAGACATTATAATCCGTATAAAAAAATCAAAGTGACTGCAACTTATCGACATCCCATCGGCAAGGCTTTTGTTTACATAATAGAAACTGAAATCCAAGCATTTTTTATCAGTAATTTAACAGGCGGAATACGAAAAGCCTATTTGTCCATTTAAAAATGCGTGAAATTCTGACAAAGATCTTGTCTCATATGAATCGCTTAATCAACACTTGTATAATTGACCTAGGATATATGTGGATCAATAAAATCATTAATGTGGACATCCCTTGGGCTAGACAAGGCCTAAAAAAATTGTTTGGATAGGGTTACATCCTTTTCAAAAATAGGTAGGGTAGGTAGGCTTTTTTTTTATTAGGCTTGATATAAGAATGTCATTTTCATCATTAGAGAATGGTGTTAAAGTTATCTTCTATATAAGCAATTAAGGTTTTAAACTACATATTAAAAAGCAAAAAAAAAAAATATGTATTTTTTTTTTTTTTTTTTTTAGTTTCTCATTTTTTTTTTCAAACTGACTATAAAAACGTTAGGGTCGGCGCCTATTCCGTAGGTAGGGTCGGGTAACCCGAACCAAATGTTGTTTTTTTTAGGCCCAAGTAATGAATTAAACGAAGTTCCCCTTCTAACGTTTTGGGCACAAGACCAATAAACGAAACACGTATCAATGGCATTGATATGTTTTAAAACGGTTCGACAATTCTTCCTTCCTCCTTAGCGAAGCGACAGTAACTCCAAATACGTTGCCCCTTGTTGCAATGTCGACATTGACTGCACTGTTAACAGCATCATGCTTAAAACCAAACTAAAGACAATAAAGTACAATGATTCCCTGCAATATGCATGTGGTTGACAATTAACATGGCCATGACCTGTAATCGACTACTTAGATATTACACCAAACTGCGATGAGGCCTATATGGACTCAAGACAAAGTCAAAGAACGCAACTGCCCGGTTGACAAAAATGACGTTACCTGGCACTACTACTACTTAGTTAGTTGAAATGTCATTTGTTACGGCAAAGTGAATCTGATTTTATAAGAGGCCATTTTAATACCTTTTTACGATCGATGTAACATTACTGGGACACCTTTGTTAAAACTAATACAATGACAATTTCTGTGACAGTCTATAAATGGCCAATAAACTGTCTTCCGTCTCCATGGCCATGTGGTTAAGCGTCCGCTTACGGAGCGGGATGTCGTGGGTTCGATCCCGGGCCGCGTCATACCGAAAGACGTTAAAAGCTGGTACAAGTAGCTCCCTTGCCTGGCGCTTGGTATTTAAAGGGTAGTGCTTGGAAAAGTGGTGTACGCAGTACTGGTTCAACCCAGGAAAGTTGTATCCCGTGTATCGGTGCTTTACACCGAGCACGTTAAAGAACCAAGAGGTCTCTTCGCAAAGAGTTAGGGTATCTGTTGTAACTCACTCTGTTTCTTCAAGTCTTCAAATGTCTGAATTTGACTACGAATTGCTGTCACTTCTATCTCATGTCACTTATGGCATTTAAAACACAAATTAAGTCGTAATGGTGTCACGGTGGAGTCAGGCCATAATGCAGCCAATGGGCGCGGGCAGACCTTGATAAACTCAAATAAACAAACAAATAATCCTGAAAAGGTTATTCTAACGATTGCAATTGAAGACATAGACCAAACAAAACGTGGCTTAAAAACATTATTTCCGAAATGAAAATTAGGCATTGTCTTTGCCTATGTGGATATACCACAGTGCATATTCCTTTAAATGATAGATAACCCTAAGTCGTAAAAAATGTCGTGTTACGTTTTGATCAAATATGTTTATTGTAGATAACTATTCGCATTTGATCATACTACACCCTGTCGATTCCAATCAGTAACCAATATACCTCAGTTGGTCCTACCCGTCGTTAAAACAATTTTCGTAGCCGACCCAAAAACAATTTGCACCAAAACATTGTGTTGAAAGCAGCTTAATCCCACAACCTCAGCTTTTATAAGTTCACAAACCAAAGGTACTGATCACTCTACCATGGGTGCTCCCATAATTACGTCCGCGCATTCTAGCACGACTTCAGTTTGTATTGTCAGCATATATGTTCTTGAATGTTAACCGTTTGAAAGATATATCAATGATTATTTTGAAGCGGCACGTTGTGTAGAGGAATAGAAACATACAGCAAAATTTGTAACTAAATCTTTACATAAAGAACTTACTCTATGTTGGAATATTGATACTCATGCGGTAGCTTTTCAAGGTTCAATACAAAATGAAGGCTTTCTAAGTATTTTCTGTTCACTAGAGCACCAAAATGTGTCCTGATTGAACCAGATGATTTGTCTTTCGTTACGACGCTGAATAAAGGTAAGATTTGCTGACGGCCGTTGGAAATGTATAATATGATTATCTGAGTTTCAAATACGTCTGCGGTATCTATTTTTCAGCGAAAATGATAACACTATACAACTAATGTTTGGCTTATCATTCAAACTATGTCTAGCTTCCGTTTTTGGTAGAAAGAGCAACTTGTTTACGGTTTTTTCATTGAAGTGAGAGATTGATATTCAAAAGTATACAGGGCAGAGAGTATGGACAAAGATAATATTACAGCTATATGGTACAATCAAATCAACATATCGTTTAGCTGTGTGTATATCAGTTTGAATAGAACTATTCATATATGTGTGTGTGTGTTTTTATATATGTGTATGCTGAAATATTTGCATTCGATTGTGTTATGTAAACTTGTTTATATGCAATAAATATTATTCAATTAACTATTTGATCTGATTCCCAGACACTCCAAATAAACACACAAAATTTTATCTAAAACGAAATATCATTGTAAAAGTGTACTTACCATTGCACCACTTTCCAATTTAAAGTGAATCAACTCTTGATTACATTTTAAGATAACACCTAGAAGAGATAAGGAACTTTCTCTTGCGATTTTGCTTTAAGTTATACACTATCTGATTGTTTTTGCGTAATGTCATGTAAATAGTTTTGGTAGAAAATGCGAACTACGAATTTTTACGTTCAGGCCATATCAAATCGTTATTGCTCTACGCTCAGTAGAGCTAGTATCTTATTCATAGCCTACGCTTCCCCGCCTCAAAAATAAATTGTTTATGTCTTAATTCATTGGATAACGTGTGTTTGAGTGTGTATGGGTGTGTTTGTTTGTGCGTGCGTGCATGTGTGTGTGTATGGGTGTGTTTGTGCGTGAGTGCGTGCGTGCGTGCGCGCGCGCGCGTGTGTGTGTGTGTGTGTGTGTGTGTGTGCATGTGCGTGTGCGCGTGCGCGTGTGCGTGTGCGTGTGCGCGTGTGTGTGCATGTGCAAATTTGATAAATAAGTTCTAAGCAAAATCCACTGTAACATTTCGTAACTATAAA